>NW_007253815.1:279615-302434 GCF_000164805.1 Carlito syrichta
CCCCGCCCGGCCCCTTCTCGCCCGTTTCTTCCCACGATCAGCCGCGGCGGCTGCTCTTTGTCTCGTCCTCATCCTCTCGGCGCGCCCCACTTTTCCCCTGAAATCCTTGTGGTCCCGACCCAGGCCTTCCCCGTTCGCATTCCTCCGTCCCAATGCCAACCGCAGCCGTCGGAACGTCCCCTTTCCCGCTTCCCTCTCCATCACGTCCACACACTTTCGGCTTCTTTCCCTCCCTCCTCCAGTCGCCGCGGACGGCCCTCCTGCTCACCTTTCTCCCTCCCGCCGGCGGGTTGAGCGTCTGCCCCGTGCCGGGCACTGTCCTGGGCCCCGGGAGGATCAGCGGATCCACCGCAGCGGCAGCCTTTTAGGAACCCGCAGCCCTCGTCAGTGGGGAGTGGTGTCGACAGAGCTTTACGGAGCTGCGCTACACTCCCTTTGAACCAAAGGCCAAGGAGCAGTCGGTACTACACAAAGCCCGTGCTGTCAGCTCAGGGGACAGACCTGATACTTGTTTGCCCTTCCTCACTCCCTTTCTCTGCCCATCTCCGGCCTCCGACGTTTTCTACGCAGCAGTCTTAATAAGGGGTGAAAAGTAGAAGCAAACAGTAAAACTGCTTTTTTTTTAAAAAAAAAAAAAGGGAAGGAGGGACACACGGAGCAGCAAAATAATCAGGTAAAATTTGTAAAACCCAATTCACTACTGATGCTGTACTTAGAGCAAGATTCAGATGCCTCTGAAATCCATCTGCTTTGGGAAATGCATAATTATTCCCTTGTCTACAGATTGACACTGTGGGAGATGCTTCCTTATTATTATTAGGCCACTGAGGCACCATTTAGAACAATAATTTACTGTCTAGCACCTGCCAAACATCCAGATTGCTTCTGGAAGAAATGGGATAATGGGGAGGAAAAAATATATAAATAGATGCCTTGGTATTCCCGTGGGATGGAGGCTTTATTTGGTAAAAAACTGGAAGCTGAAGCTCCCATAGCATCCAGGTCACCCAGCAAGCCACATGCTTGAAGGAGCTTAAGACTGAGTTCTCGGGAATATTTTAGACATTTATTCTGACATCCCTTGTTATTTATTTAATTTACACTGACTCAGACACCAGCGAAGCTCTGTGGCCCTGAGGAAGTTTGTTAACCTTTCTGAATCTCAGCTTATTCAGATATAAAATGGGGATACTTATATCTGCCTCTCTGTAGAGTTCATGTAAGTAAATCACCCAGTTCCAAATATCTGAGAACTAAGCCCTTCTAAAAGTTGGTCTTCATGAAACGTCTGAAAATATATGCCACAGACTAGTATGGAGGGAATGAGAATAAAAAATAAATAATTACAGGCCGGACACAGTGGCTTACAGCTGTAGTTCCAGCACTTTGGGAGGCCAAGGCAGGATGGTTGCTTGACATGGGAACTTGACCCTGGGCAACACAGCAAGACCTCATGTCTACAGATAATCAAAAAATTAGCCGGGCATGGCGGTGTGTGCCTGTAGTCCCCAGCTACTCTGGAGGCTGAAGTGGGAGAATCACCTGAGCCCAAGAAGTCGAGGCTGCAGAGAGCTATGGTTGTGCCACGGCACTCCAACCTGGGCAATAGAGTGAGTCCCTGACTCAAGTAAATAAATAGATTAATAAATAATAAAACAGCCTTTTGGCTCCATATCCATCCATGATGCATAAGTTATCCTTCATACTTAGCAACTTTTTCTTATACTTATTCTATTTCATTTTGAACACACAACATTTTTTCTTCTGCTGCTCATTATCAAACACATTATTCAGCACAAAGATTTTTTTTCCCCATAGCTCATAAGCTCAGAACTTACTGCCCATTCAGGGGTGGAAATTACTGCCCACAGATACACTTTCATCTGCTCTCTTTAGATTTTTTTTTTCCTTCTAGAGCTAATGCTGAACTATGAACAGAATTCAGACAGAGACAGAGAAGACAAAAAAATTATTAAAGAAATTATTTTGCTGCATATCACTGTATAGGTAACAATCAAGTGACACTGATTTTGTGTGAGTCTTTTTTTTTTCAAAAAAGAAGAGAAGGATACTAATTTTCCTTTCCCAAATTAGTTCTATAAGCCACTCTCTTTAAGGACCCCCCACAAAAGACTTCTGAACTAAGATAACAAGTGGCCTCAACCAACTGAGCTCTGAATATGTGTTAAGATATATATGATGAGGCAGCTTTTATGTAAAATACCATTTCAGGCCAGGTGGGGTAGCGCATACCTTGTAATCCCAGCACTTTGGGAGGCCAAGGTGGAAGGACTGCTTGAGCGCAGGAGTTTGAGACCAGCCTGGACAACGTAGTGAAACCTTATCTCTACAACAAAGCAATAAATAAATAAATAAATAAACAATTTGGTGGTGTGAGCCTGTAGTCCCAGCTACATGGAAGGCTGAGGTAGAAGGATCACCTGAGCAGAGGAGGTCAATGCTGCAGTGAGCTGTGATTGTGCCGCTGCACTCCAGCCTGGGCGACAGAGTGATACCTTGACTCAAAATAAATAAATAAATCCTGTAGTTCACATAAAACTAGCAAAAGTGAAATTCTGAAGTATGCTATCTGTTCTACAGACAGAATATTATTCCCCAGTCTTTACTGAATCCTTCCTACCCTTCAAAACTCAGCTTAGATGCCTCCTCCTCGGAGAAGTCTTCACAGACCAGTGGAAAATAGGTTCTCTAATCTGTTCTCTCTCAGAGCTCCCTGTTCTTTTTCTTTTCCTTTTTTTTTTTTTTTGAGTTGGAGTCTCACTCTGTCGCCCAGACTGGAGGGCAGTGGCCGCTCCCGGCCACCGCAGCCTCGACCTGCTGGGCTCCAGCGATCCTTCCGCCTCAGCCTTCCGAGTAGCTGGAACTGCAGGCGCGCGCTACCACACCCGGCTAATTTTTATTTTTATTGTAGAGACAAAGTCTCGCCAAATTGCCCAGGCAGGTCTTGAACCCACGGGCTCAGGCAATCCACTTTCCTTGGCCTCCCACAGGGCTGGGATTACAGGCTGAGCCACCAAGCCCAGTCCCCTGTTCTTTTACTATATAAAATGGATTCCAAATGATCCTATGTATCCATTTGTTCTATTTATTTGTTTACAGTATGCTTCCACTGATAGAACAGTTAAACCCCGTGGCCCCAGATGAAGACTTTCCTGAAATTGATGTACCCCTGGACTGATCAGTAACAGGAACCAATAAATCTTTTTTATTACGTCAGTATGGGTGTGTTTCTCTGTTATTTGGAACAAAAAGCATCTAACCCAGTGGTTCTCAATTTGAGATTTTGGAAATCTGGGAACATTTTGGGTTTGACACAACAATTAGAAAGTATTCTAGGCACTCAGTGGGTGGGTGCCAAGGACACCAGACATCCTGCAGTGCAAAAGAGCCGTTCCCCTTGCACGGGCCGAGAAAACTGTTTATAGTTTTTTGAGTCTAGAACCAAACTGTTCTACATATAAGCACAGAGGGTTTGTGCATGGTTTTGTTGTATGCCAATTTGTCCAGAAATGCAAGTATCGTGTAAATTGAGGGAAGAGTGTACTTCGACTTATTCAGACCTCACCAAGAGTTTTTCAGCATTTTGGAAAATCACATCAGTGAATAATGCCTTTCATCGGTTTTACCAATACAGATTTGATGACTGGTTCTACATTTATATATTCACACTCACGATGATCCTGTCTGTAACTTCAAGTGACTAGTCATTTCATAATGTCATCTAGTAGGGCTGGCATACTGAAATGAACATTATTTTGTTGTTAACTCAACAATAGTTTTCTAAGTACCCACTATATGCCAGCTCTAGACTTTAAGACTACAACAATAAACAAACAGAAAAAAAAAATCCCTGCCCTCATGGGGCTTACATTTTGTTGGCGGGACACAATAAAAAAGCAAAATACAAGGGGGTGCCCCACAAAACTATTTATTAAAAAATTGTGTGTTTTCCATAAGGTAGAGTTCCAGAAAGATAAATGAGAAGAAAAAAGAGGGGGGTGGCAATGATCAATGAAGTCATTACAATTCCCAGGATTTAAATACCTGAGGTTTTGATTGAAAGGGTTCATAGAGTGCCAAGCACATAGGATGAAAACATACCCTCACCAAGGCACATCATCATGGACCACTGGAGGGAAAATAAGGTTCTAAGAATTACAAGAGAGAGAAAGAACTGGTCACATAAAAATGACTGCTAGGCCACAGATCAATGCCTTCAAAAATTTGAATGAAAGCGATACCCAAATACATGCTGTTAAATCATGATGGGAGAAGAAAATAGACATCTTCAAACATGTAAGATTTCAAAAATGTTACCTCTCACTCACGTTTATAGGGAATCTCCTCAAGGATGAAGGCCACCAAAAAGGGGGAACAAATCAAAAAAGGGAATACAGGGCACAGAAAACTGAAAATCTGGTATATGAGGCAAAGGGAATCACCAAGATGGTGACATGCACCAGGGAGAGGGCAAATAGCCCAGACTGGAGAAAGGGCCAGGCCTCCACAGCTGCACTGATCTTCCCCTTACAGTGAACCAACAGGTCTAGTGAAAGTCATTGGAACCTCAGCCTGCCCGGGTTAGACCGTGAAGATGTCATGTTCCTAACACAGATGGCGTCAACATGACTAATGATCTTAGCAAGAGCATTGTTTCCTAAGACTGAAACATAGAAACAAAAAAACTGCCTAAAAAAAAAATAGTGTGTTTATTCTTACATGGTTAAACTTCAGTCACCTTCAGAGTACTCTCTGTTGGATGCAGTACCCCTATCGAGATGCTTTTTCCACTGCTCAAAGCAGTTTTTAACTTGTTGATTTTGATGTCTTTTAGTGATTGTGCCATTTTTTGTTTCACCTATTCCATATTAGCAAAATGTTTCCCTTTGAGGACTTTTTTCATTTGGGGAAACAATATGCAGTCATTCAGGGTGAGACTGGGTGAATAGGGAGGGTGGGGCACCAGGGTCATGCTGTTTTGGTCAAAAACTACTGAACACAGTGCAGTGTGGTCAGATGCACTTGTAAGTCCCCCATCATGAAATGGGCAAATGCGTTGAGAGACTCTTCAAAAAAAAAAAAAAATTACTCTGAAACCGAACACGGCCTCTCACGACAATGCTAGCTGGTACACCAATGCCAATGGGTTTCTAGGACACTTACTGAGCAGGGGAAACCTATACTACAAAGGGCCTTCCCTCCCAAAGATAATACCGGTTTTTTGGGGTTCCCTCTCTTGTATTCCATTGTAGATGGTGACAGGTGATACAAAAATGAACAAAGCTGAGAAGAGAAAATGAAATGTCAGGAGTAGAGGTGGAGCTTGGAATTTTGAATAGAGTAGTCAGGGAAAGACTCACTGAGAAGGTGTCTTTTGAGAAAAGACGTGAAGGAAGAAGGAGGCAGCCAAGTGGGCATCTGGGAACGAGTATTTCAGGCGTAGAGTGTAGCCAGGGCAAAGGCCCCAGGAGGCAGCATGTTCAGGTTGTTTGGAGAACGGTGAGGAGCCTGTGTGGTCTAAGAGGAATAAGAGGTAGAAAAACAAAAAAAGAGTTCAGAGAGGAAATAGGAAACCAGATCGTGTGGGATCTTATAGATCCTTTGGCTTTTCTCGGGATGAGATGAAAGTTTTGTATAGAAGAGTGGTATAATCGCTCCCTTCTGTTATTAAGAGTGTCATAATAAATTTTATATGTTGGTAGATAATGTTACTGTGAATTTCATTTCAGGATAGCAAAAAGTTGTCATAAAATATTTATTTTTAAAGGGTGTGTTAGACTTAAGAATCATTCCTGGAGAGGGGAGGGGGCGGTGGAAAAAAAAAAAAAGAATCATTCCTCTAACAAACGGGGCAGATCTAGGGCAGGGGTCCAGAATTCTGCATCTTGTCAAGTACCCCCAGGCCTTGATTCTGATGCCTGAGGAAGAAAACGAATCTTTATGTCTTCACCCTGGTTCTTTTTTATTTTGTCATATCTTGTACATAAGTGTTTTTCTCCACATCCACACCAGCATCAGTTATTATTTTTTTCATGATGGCCAATTTGACTGGTGGTATCTCATTGTGGTTTTGATTTGCATTTCCCTGATGATGAGTAATGTTGAGCATTTTTTCAAATGTTTATTGACCATTTGTATACTTTATTTTGAGAGATGAATGTTCATGTTGTTTGCCCAGTTTTTAATGGGGTTATTTGCTTTTTCGTTGCTGACTCGTTTGAGTTCTTTGTAGATTCTGGAGATTAGTCCTTTGTTAGATGTATAGTTTGCAAATATCTTCTCCCATTCTGTAGGTTACCTATTTTCTCTGTTTATTATTATTATCATTATTTGTTGTGCAGAAACTTTTCATTGAATTAAGTCCCACTTATTTATTTTTGCTTTTGTTGCATTTGCTTTGGGGGTTTTAGCCATAAATTCTTTGCCTAGGCCAATGTCCAGAAGAGTTTTTCCTAGGTTTTCTTCTAGAACTTGTATGGTTTCAGGTCTGATATTTTAGTCTTTAATCCATCTCGTGTTAATTTTTGTCTACGGGGAGAGAGAATTTTTAAACAGCTAGGTAATGACCATCTCCATAAACCAGTGAAATAGATCTGTCTGTGTTGACATGGAAAGCTGTCCGTGGCATAGTAAATGAAAAGTTTCCAAAAATGTGTAAGTAGTATCATCCTTTTTTTTTTTTTTAGAAAACGGGACTTATTGAGAGGACAGAAAAGCTCCCACAGTGGGAGGGGACCCGAGGGGGTTGCCATGATCCCTTTTTCTTTTTTTCTTTTGAGTTGGAGTCTCACTCTGTCACCCAGACTGGAGTGCAGTGGCTGCTCCCGGCCACCACAGCCTCGACCCGCTGGGCTCCAGCGATCCTTCCGCCTCAGCCTTCCAAGTAGCTGGAACTACAGGCACACGCCACCATGCCCGGCTATTTTTTTTTTTTTTTATTTATTGTAGAGATGAGATCTCGCCAATTTGCCCAGGCGGGTCTCGAACCCACGGGCTCAGGCAATCTACTCACCTCAGCCTCCCAAAGCGCGGGATTACAGGCTGAGCCACTGAGCCCAGCTATGATCCCTTTTTCATAAATGTGTGTGTGCCTGTGTGCATGTTCATATGTGCTTTAAAAGAAGTGAGGAAGAGTATACACCAAACTGGAAACAGTGCTTCCATTCGGATGTGGGTTAGTGGAAACAGGCACTTTTACTTTTTACCTCACAATATACTTTCTGTATTGAATTCTTTGTAGTAATTATGCATTATTTTATTATTTTATCACTTTCAGAATGAAAGTGCAGTTAAACAATGTAAATATATTCAAATACACATAGGCATGTGTGTGGTTTCTCCTACAGCCAATATGTGTTGAGCACATATTATGTGCACTTGAGAACACCAGTGAGCAAAATTGTGGAAGCTCTTTGCCCTCCAGAGCTTACATCTGAACCCAATTTAGAGGACTATGGAAAGGCTCTGGGAGCGGGGCCAAAGGGCAATTTTCAGTGTTAAATCGGGAGGTCAGGTTGGGGCTTAGTGAGAATATGACACTGGAGCCAAGACCTGAAGAAGGTGAGAAAGTGAGCCTCTAGATGCCTAAGAAAGAAGCAACCTAGACAGGTGGACCCACTAATGCAAAGAACTTCTGGCAGTGGAGGGCCTTTTAGAGCAAGGAACAGCGAACAGACAAGGGTGGCTGGGGCGAGTGAGCAGGGAGAGGGAAGGGCAGGAGGAAGGAGGGAACCTGTGTAAGGGCCTCACAGGCCATGGCTGCGACTTTGGCTTAGACTAGGGGTGGAATTAAGAGGACATTGAACAGAGGATGATGATGTTTTAGACCAAGACGCCATCAGGGAAGGAGGAGAAAATCATCAGATGCTGGCTGTATTTTAAAACTAGAGGCAATAAGATTTTCTTACATGTTGGGTGTGGGGTATAAGAGAAAAATAAGTGTCCTGCTTGTTGTTCTTAGCAGCAGAAAGGATAGAATGACTATCCACAGAGCTGGAGAAGTTGGAAGTGGAAGAGAGGGGTGGAGTCAGAAGTTCAGTCTGGTCACAGTGAGGTTGAGGTGTCTATTAGTCATCTGAGCAGAGATGGGAAGAAAACAGTTGGAAAGAGGTGTGGCATGGGGACCTACATTTGGGGATTTTGGTGTATTGATTGTATTTACAAGTTTGGGGCCGGGCATATTGGTTTCCTAGAGCTGCTGTGACAGAGTGCCACCAACTGGCTGTCTTAAACACAGTCTGGAGGCTAAGACATCCTAAACCAGGGAATGGGCAGGACCATGCTGTCTCTGAAATCTGTAATGGAGAATCTTTCTGTGCCTCTTCTAGCTTCTGATGGTGGCTGGCACTCCTTGGCATGCCTTGGCTTGCAGCTGCAGCGCTTCAGTCTCTGCTTCTACTATCACCTTGTGTGCTCCCCAGCATGTCTCCATGTCTGCGTCTCTTCTCTTCTTATAAGGACACCAGTCTTACTGGGTGAAGTGTCCACCCTACTCCAGTATGGCCTCATCTTAACTAATTGTATCTTCAATGACCCTGTTTCCAAAGAAGATCACATCCTGGGGTACTGGGGGTTAAAACTTCAGCATATCTTTTGACCCAAGTCAACTCCGCTGGAGATGATGTCACCAAGACAGTGAGCAAAGATAGAAAACAAGACCAAAGGCTGAGTGCTGGAAGGTTCTCGCATGAGAGTTGAGAAGAGGGGCTGAAGAGGGAGGTGTACTGGATGCCAAGTGGAGAAAGGTGTTTCACAGAGGAGAGAGTGATCAATTGAAGACAGGTCACTGATGAAGAGGCCTGAGAACTGATCATTGGATTCAGTGGAGGTTACTTATGGCCTTGACCATGACCTGATTTTGCAGGAGTGTATGAGCTAAAGCCAGACTGGAGTGAATGTCTTGGTGACAGGGAAGAGAGAAATTGGGCAAGTATAGAACATTCATTTGGAGAGTTCTGCAGCAAAGGGAGCAAACATATGGTGTTGCCTGGCATGGAAGGTAGGGTCAACAAAAAGGTTTTCTAGTTTGGGTTTTGTTTTTGTCCTAAATGAGAGCATATTAGAAAAGAGTATGTTTCATGCTGATAGTAACAATCAGATAGAAAGAAAAAAATTGGCCAGGTGCAGTGACTCATGCCTATAATCCCAGCACTTTGGGAGGCTGACATGGGAGAATTGTTTGAGCTCAGAAGTTTGAGACCAGCCTAGGCAACATAGTGAGACCTTGTCTCTAACAAACAAACCAAAAAAAAAAATTAGCTGAGCACGGTGGTACCATGCCTTTAGTCCCAGCTACTTGGGAGGCTGAGGGGAACATAACATCAATAAGGGTACCTGATCTCAAACCAGGCAAAGTGGGGACCAAAGGGAGGCCCAAACTTTACCTGTGTGAGATCCACTTGTATACCTAATCCTGAATTGTACCCCACATTTTAAAAATAAAAGAAAATAAATTTTAAAAATTAAAAAAAAAGAAAATAGGTATGACAGCAGGACCTATTTCGTAGAGTAGTTATGAGGATTAAATGATATAATGCTCATAAAATGTCTGGAATTTAGCAAGTTCTTAATGAAAGTTAACTATTATCATCAATTTTATTATTATTATTATTACTATCATTAGAGTCTGTCTTAAACTGTATTGACTAGGAAAATAAGAGAGTACAATAGTTTTTACCATTATTCTGACTCTTTCTCCCCAGAAAGTAACCAATAAGGTTTTGTGCCCAGGAGGTGATTTAAGAGTGTGTGTATAGGGTAAGTCCCAAGTGGACTGGAGATCTGACTAAATGTCAAAAATGAAGCCCAAATAAATTATAGGAGAAAATGAGGATTAATTTGTAACTGGGAAGTGGGGAAAACTTTCTTAACTAGGACTCCTATCCAGAAATAAGAATATTAGAAAAGATCAATCTGACCACACAATTTAAAAAAATAATCTCATGAAAAATCATTATAATAAAGTCAAGGAAAAAATGACAGACTGGGGAAAAAATATTTGCAACTTGTATCACAAAGGAATATGTGACAATTGGGATTCTAGCAGGAACCAGAATTCACTCCCAAATCACTACAATAAAGAGATTTTTGTTGTTGTTGTTTGAGTTGGAGTTGTCTCACTCTGTCACCCAGACTGGAGTGCAGTGGCCGCTCCCAGTCACCGCAGCCTCGACCCGCTGGGCTCCAGCGATCCTTCCGCCTCAGCCTTCCAAGTAGCTGGAACTACAGGCGCGTGCTATCATGAATGGCTAATTTTTGATTTATTGTAGCAGTGAGGTCTCGCCAAGTTGCCCAGGCGGGTCTTGAATCCGCGGGCTCAGGCAATCCACTCACCTCAGCCTCCCAAAGGCGCGGGATTAAATTTAATGATGGAATTCCGTACAGAGCTGCAGGTAGAGTTAAGAACAAACTAGGGATGTGAAACACCCAAAGCACAAGCAGCACCAGATGATTGCTAGGCAATCAACTCATTCCTCTGGAAAATTAATAAATAAAAGGAAGGAATCAGACATTTGTCCCCTTTTTCTATAGGAACTTCATTCTAGTGTAACCACACTGGATATTTTTGAAACTTTTAGCATTACAGCTTCAGTTTACAAGCAGGCAGGTTTTATTTTGTTGTTCTTAGCGACAGGGTCTTGCCCTGTCACCCAGGCTGGAGTGCAGTGAAGCAATTATGACTCACTGCAGCCTCCAACTCCTGGGCTGAAATGACCTTCCCACCTCAGCTTCCCAAGTAGCTGGGTCTACAGGTACACACCAACACACCCAGCTATTATTTCTTTCTATTTTTTTTTTTTTTTGAGTCGGAGTCTCATTCCGTTACCCAGGCTGGAGTGCAGTGGCACGCTCATGGTCACCGCAGCCTCGACCTACTGGGCTCAGGCAATCCTTCCGCCTCAGCCTTTCAAGTAGCTGAAACTACAGGCATGCGCCACCATGCCCGGCTGATGTTTTGATTTATTGTAGAGATGAGGTCTCACCAAGTTACCCAGGCTGATCTCGAACCCATAGGCTCAGGCAATCCTCTCACCTTCGCCTCCCAAAGTGCTGGGATTATAGGCTTGAGCCACTGCGCCCAGCCTATTATTTCTTTTTTAGAGATGGGGTCTCACTATTTTGCCAGGCTGCTCTTGAACTCCTGTCCTCAAGCAATTCATCCATCTCAGGCTCTGAAAGCTCTGGGATTACAGGTATAAGCCATTCCATCCTGTGCATTTCAATGTAACCAAAGAGTAGTTAGGAAGAGTTCTTCTTTTTTTTTTTGAGTCGAAGTCTCACTCCATGGCCCAGACTGGAGTGCAGTGGCATACTCATGGCCACCCCAGCGTTGATCTGCTGGGCTCCAGCGATCCTTCCGCCTCAGCCTTCCAAGTAGCCAGACCTCAAGTACGTGCTACCATGCCTGGCTAATTTTTTGATTTATTGTAGAGATGAGGTCTCATCAAATTGCCAGGCTGGTCTCGAACCCATGGGCTCAGGCAATCCACTCATGTCAGTCTCCCAAAGAGCTGGGATTATAGGTTGAGCCACTGAGCCCGACTGGAAAAGTTCTTCTTACTAGAAAAATTCTAGCCAACAAATGCAAAAGGAAAAATTGAATTTTAAAATCACCATCTTGCAACCTTTAATGAGATGATGGTTATAGGCCGCAATCATCAATGTATACCAAGATGCTTAGGTGAATGGTTGATGAAGACCTGGTCAATCTTAGTATCACACACACAAAAAGGAATGCAACAGGAACTACACAGCACCATCTCGGAAGTATTTTTGAGTAAATCTTGCAGAGGGGAATGAATGTTAAGCAGAAAAGAAAGTCAAAACATGTCTATGACAAACTTCAAGCAATAATTACTGACTCAGTTAACTACCAGCTGAGAGAAAGACCCAACAGAAAAGAGACAAAGTCAGAAACATTAACAACACTCCCCTACATACCTCATAAGCCTTCCCTGAGCGGGCTTTCTCCCCTCTGTTTGTTGTCAGTTTACTGCGGTGCTCATTTTGAGTTGCCTCTTAGCCATTGGCTTTGGCCAACAGCAAGAATCTAAACCCAGAGTACACGGAAGGTATCCTGTCAGATGAAAAATATATGTTTTTGAAAACAAGTACACTTCAGGCTGGAGAAAATTAACTTTTTTTCCCCAATGAAACCTGAATCACCAGAGAAGTTACAGGTGTATTTTCTTTTCTGTACACTTTGTTCAGCTGCAGAACTCAAGAACCTTTATTGTTGTTAGAATATCAGATGTATACCTTTCTATTCTTATCACCATTGCCTTTTTAAAAAATCATCTCACGCGTGGCCCTTTGAAGGAGAAATTATGGTGTAGATGGAAGTCCATCTACACCATAGATGGAGAGTCCAAAGACTGGATTCTCATCCTGACTGGCTCTGGGTTGCCGATGGTCAGCATTTCACAATGAGGTGGGCATTAAGAGTCAGATATTCAAACTACAAGAACCTTAGAAAATGCAGGAGACACCCTTGTGGAAGTTAGAACTGGAAACCAATTCCTGATCAAAACCCCAAATGTCCATGCCATAAGAGGTAAGATTGACAAGTGGGACCTCATCAAGCTGAAAAGTTTCTGCAAAGTAAAAGAAACTATCAGGAGAATGGGGAGACATCCACAGAGTGGGAAAAAATATTTGCCAATTGTATATCTGTCAAAGGCCTAACATCTAGGATCTACAAGGAACTCAAACACACTGAAAAGAAAAAAACAAATAGTCCTATTAAAAAGTGACCAACAGATATGAATAGACACTTCTCAAAAGAAGACATACAAGCAGCCAACAGATACATGAAAAAATGCTCAGCCTCACTAATCATCAAAGAAATGCAAATTAAAACCACACTGAGATACCACCTAACTCCAGTCAGGGTGGCCATAATCAATAACTCAAAAAACAGCAGATGCTGGAGAGGATGAGGGGAAAAGGGAGCATTTCTACACTGTTGGTGAGAGTGTAAGGTAGTACACTGTGGAAAACAGTTTGTTGATTCCTAAAAGTTCTAAAAATCGACCTTCCATATAACCCAGCAATCCCCCTTCTGGGATTATACCTGGAGGAACTCAAATCACTCTGTGAAAAAGATACCTGCACAAGCATGTCTATTGCAGCATTATTCACAATAGTAAAAACATGAAACCAACCGTGCTGCCCATCAAAAGTGGACTGGATAAAAAATGTGATACATATGTATGACGAAATATTACGCAGCCATAAAGAAGCACAACATTATGAACTTTGCAGCAACTTGAATGGACTTAGAGTCTATAATACTGAGTGATCTATCACAGAAACAAAGAACTAAGTACCCCATGTTCTCACTCATAAGCAGACCCTGAACGATTATCATAAGAAGGGGATTGCCAGTAGTGAGAAACTGCTGGGGGGGGGCCACTTTATCAGTAAGGGCACTGATGTCAAACCAGGCGAAGTGGGGACCAAAGTCAGACCCAAACTTTACCTGTATATCTAATCCTGAAGTATACCCCACATCCTTTAAAAAAAAAGTCATATACTGGCAAGGGAAGGGGTTGGAGAGGTGAAGACTTCCCAGACTGAGAGTTCTGAAGACCTGTAAAAGGGCTAAAGAAACCAGACTGGGGCAAGACGCACAGGAGGTCTTCCCTCTGGGACCATGGAGGGAGTCAGAGATCAGGATGGCTGTAGAGGAAACGAGCCCCCCCAGGGGGGAGGGGCAGGGGCCGGGAAACTCTACCCAAGATCATGCCAAGAGATGATGGTTAAGAACTAAGTTTTGAGAGGCGGTAAGGTTCCTGTTAACTGTCATATCGTGGCCAACTTAATGTCATGACTGGTTTGTGCTTCCTCAGGTGGTGAAGGGGAGAAAGGCTGTATCCATCAAGACAGCTCTCAAACTCCAGAGCCATGTTTTCTGTTTGGAGCATCTTTTTTTTTAGTTCTTTTTATTTTCTCCTGGGTTATCTGAGCAATTTCTTCTGAAATTACTCATGAGATATTTCTATTCGGAAATTTAGAAAAGAGAAAAGACATTTTTCTCTCCCCTCAGGCTATGGAAGCAGAGGGCCCCTAGTGGCCAGTGTTGGAGCTGCAGGAGCCCCAGCCCAAGGCCTGGTGGACCTAAGATTCAGAGGATAAGAAGGGCTCTGGGCCCTTTGAGGGTCTCTGTAAACGGAGTGGGGGGGTACTGGGAGATAGGAGGATATGGGGAGGTGGGGGGTGGAAGAAGTAAAAAGGATATGAGACAGAAATAAGTGGGGAGGGGAAGGGAAGGGGGAGAGAAACAACAGAAAAGAAAATGAAGAAATATCAATAGAGGTCACAAAATATATTCAATATTTACATTTAGCAAGTAAATACTTTAATAACATCTCCAATACAATATAATAATTCGTTTTTTTACCCAGAAAAATTAGAATCATTGAAGCATTTTTGATTGATATAAACAATAGAATTCTTGCCAAAAAATAATACAGTATTGCCGGAAGAATTGCTTCAATTTCAGTTTGAATAATGGCCACATGTCACACATAAGGTATAGTTGCAACAGAATTTAAAATGTCTCCTCGCCAGTGGCAGTGTTCTTCCATAGTTGTGCTAACAACAAAAAAATGTATTAAGAGATTAATATTACCAGTGCAGTAGACAGGTAAGGGGACATAAATTTAAGGTTGAATGATTAATATTTCATTTTTTCAGTCCTGTCAGAGTGTCTCTGTTACTTGTAACATTATTTGCTGATCAGGAGAAAAATTTAAATTTGAGGCCCTTTGGAAAGGGAAGTCCTTATTCAGGGGCTCTCCTGATCCCCACCCCTAATTCATTACTCCCTCTTGATAAAGCCTGCAGTGTGGTGAACCTGTGATCCCCAAACCCTATTACCTATTAAAAGTATATGTAGAGCTTCAAAAATATTCACATTTCTCGGTCTCTCCCTACCAAATGGATGTTTCTGGAGGCGCATTGTCCTTGAATTACCATTTGGAATGAAGGCTGCTCTCTCCTACACTGCTGGTGAAAGTGTGTTTGCACAGTCATTTGTAAAACAATTGGCAATATCTAGTAACTAAAATAAATACATATCCTTTTATCCAGAAATCCCACAGAAATAAAAGCACCTCTACAGAAGAATATATATATGCAAGAAAGTTTGTTGCAACATGGTCTATTGCAGCAAAAGCATATAAACAAAGTAAATGCCCATAAAGGAAAGATTGAATAAACTGTAGAGGAACCACACAATGGATTCTATGTTAAAGTGATATCAATTGACCTGGAAGGATTTCATAATGTATACTGTTAAGAAAATATAGCAATAACTTAAAAAATGCATCTTGTAAGAATATATAAGTGTATAAAACTGTGTATTACAAGAAATATAGAAAACAGATAATAACCAAACCCTCAATACCTGTGTTATTATATGGTTGTATAACTATGGAGAAATGTATGGGAAAATACTGTTTCTGCTTATGGCGAGGGGTGGCCACAGGGAGCACAAGAATGTTGTAAGGGGAGAAAAAAACCACAAGACTATAGAAATGCACTGGGGTGTGTGTGTGTGTGTGTGTGTGTGTGTGTGTGTGTGTGTGTGTCTGTATGAAATAAAAATATATAAATATGATATGCTTACATATAATACATAAAATATATATAATATATTGAAACAATTAGACTGTAAGATCATGTAATAGAATGGCTATTTAAAATATAGTCTATAAATTCTACCTAGGATATTGTTACAAATATATGAAAATTAAGTATGCACATGGAAACTTCTAGAAGGCGACAAAGATAAGTGAAAATTGATTTGATTTTTTTTAAATGAGACCATGAGTACATTTCTTCTTGGATTTGTTATGTAGTACAGAAATTGTAGTTATGTAAGGTGTTTCATTTTTGGCTTTTGTTTTAAGAGAAAGGAAAAAAAGAAACCACTGCCCTGGACTCTAGTGGGGAAGGATTGCTCTCCTTATATGGTGCAGTGAAAACAGCTTAGACTTCCTGGCCAGCCGCTCTTGTGAGTTTTGATTCTATCACTTGTGACCTAAAGTAAGATATTTGACCTCTTTAAGCTCTGGTTTCTTCAACTATAAAATGGAGACAGTCATTGTACTTGCCTCGCAGGCAAAGGGCTTAGTTCAGTCCCTCCATGCAGCAAACTCCTAAGAAATCGTAACTGTTTGTGGCTGATTAATTTATTGTGGTATTCATTTGTATTTGATTTTGATTTTTACTGTTGCGAAATTATTCAAGAGGAAAACAAAAGTGATCTGTATTGTGCTCTCCCTATTCCAAAGGGTAGCCGAGGTTTCATACTCCTGTGCATCAGGCGAGATTTGTGTTGTTTGGTGGCAGAGGGTAGGAGGCAGATATGCAAAATCAGACACACTTGGAGTTCTCCAAAACGAGGAGGAGGGAGAACTCCTCCTGCCCCTCCTGAAGCCTAGGGAGAGGGTAGGATCTCAGAGGAGGGATGGAAACCCCCAGGGGCTGGGCACAGGTCACAGAGCTTTGCACGTGAGCATCTTGGCCAAAACCAGAGGAGCCTCTTCCAAGAATTTTCTCTCCATACGATCTCGAGCCCTAGGACCTGTGTGTTATCCTAAGGATAGGGCAGACCGTGGTGGGGTGAAATGTCCCTATTCTATCTGACCAGCGGTTTGAGTTAGATTTAATATGGTTTAAAGAAAAAACAGGCTGGGCTCGGTGGCTCAGCCTGTAATCCCAGCACTTTGGGAGGCTGAGGTGAGTGTATTACCTGAGCCCACAGGTTCGAGACCCACCTGGGCACTTGGCGAGACCTCATCTCTACAATAAATCAAAAAATTGGCTGGGCGTGGTAGCACGTACCTGTAATTCCGGCTACTTGGAAGGCTGAGGTGGAAGGATCACTGGAGCCCAGCAGGTCGAGGCTGCAATGGCTGCAAGCGGCCACTGCACTCCAGTCTGGGTGACAGAGTGAGACTCCAACTCAAAAAAAAAAAAGGCATAAGAAAAAACATAGGAATGTCTCATGGGGTTACAATAACCTATTAAGTTATTATTTTTCTCATTCACTTGATTACTATGGAGTACCGGAATTTAGCTGATGCACTTAGCCTCAGCTTCCTTGTCTGTAAAATGGGCAATAATAATACCCAGCTCACAGAGTTATGGTGTGTGAAGAATGAATGAGAGTGTGTATATTACAGCGTCTACGGCTGTTGCTAACTGACCACTGTTATTGTCCCTCTTCTCATTCTCTTGGGCGCTCCTAGTTCTTGCCTTGAAATGTGATGCTTCAGCTCTTGGAATAATTTCTTCCTTCTCTACTATTTGGATCATACTTTGTCCTTGAAGTCCTGACACAAGCACTGTCCTTTTCCTTCCTTTTCTGACCACCAGGCAACGTTCCTTTCCCTGAACTCCAGGGACACCTGCTTTGCTCTTTCTTCCTTCACACAGTGACAATTCTGAAGTGTCCTCGGCATGGCTAGCATTGGGAGAGAAAGTAGACAAAGTCTTTCCCCTCACAGAGCTCACATAAGCAGATTGCCTCCACGTCTTTTTATAGGTAGATGTCTCCTTTCCCAAATACACTAACTGTCCCTAAGGCCAGACGTGATGTCTTTTGCCTCAGCATTATCTAGAGCAGGCAGCACCTTCAGTACCAGAAGATACACAACGAATGTTCTCTTGGATAAGTGTGCCTTTAATCAGACCATTCCTCCTTCCCCTTACTTGCATATCTAAATCTCTCTTATATACTGAACTTGACTCTCAAGTGGCTGGTCGTGGTGCTACGATCCATGTCTCCAACCCCAGTCCAGCACACCAAGCTCATGCATGTTGGAATACACAGAATAATACAATCTTAGAAAGATGGCTGATTGAGGAGGAGTATGATCTGTTTAACGTGGATGTTTGGGATTCTGGGATGAAGCTCACATCGTTAGTCCAATTCTTTACCTGTTCAGTCACCTGAGCTGACCCAAGTTACTCTTATATTTTTAGCACAACAAAGAGGAAAATCACTGGGGATTTCTAGAGTTCTGTGTTAGCAGTCCAGTAATGGTATTCTGTATCTTTTCCACATTTGCTTCATAACTGAGTTCTCCACTCAGAAAACAGAGTCACATGTTTGAATATCTTTAACCACTACAATGACTGACAAGTGTATAGCAATTAATGGTTTAAAAAGAGACTTCATAGTTATAAGCAAGCTAAGGCAGGTAATATATGAGGCTGTTACTATCAATACTACATTTACTTTTACAGTTATGTTACAGAGATTTTTAAAAACATTACCTGTCATCAAACAGTCAGGATGTAACAGATCCAAGAAACTACCAGGTCTGCTGATTCCAAACCCTGTGTTTGTCACATTAAAACACAAGGTTATTTTCTTTCCATAACTTTCCCTAAAGTCAACCTCAAAGATTTTATTAGTACTTGGAAGAAAAAGGCTTATGCACTCAGTCACTTCTTGGCAAGCCTAGTTTATGGTCAAGCTTAAGTAACCACCTTGGTTTTTTTTTTTTTTTTTTTTGAGATGGAGTCTCATTCTGTGGCCCAGACTGGAGTGCAGTGGCTGCTCCCGGTCACCACAGCTCCCGACCTGCTGGGCTCCGGCGATCCTTCCGCCTCAGCCTTCCAAGTAGCTGGAACTACAGGCGCGCGCTACCACGGCCGGCGAATTTTTGATTTATTGTAGAGATGAGGTCTCGCCAAGTTGCCCAGGCGGGTCTCGAACCCACGGGCTCAGGCAATTCACTCACCTCAGCCTCCCAAGGCATGGGATTATAGGCTGAGCCACTGAGCCCGGCTACCACCTTGGTATTTAGCACCCTGCCATTTTTTGAAGGAGAAACCACTATCGCTCCCAGATGGTTTGACACCAGATGTGCTTTTCAGAAGGAAAAAAAGAGAAAAATGTGTCTTAGGGGGATAGTTAATAAGAAAGAGATTAGCAAGCTTAATGTGATATTGCAATTGAGTTGATGTGCCTTATTAGGAGATACTTACTAAACTGAATTATGGTTATGTAGAAATCAATTAGCTCCAGCGCTGATAGGAAAAGATAATTGTTTTCATGTTGATATAATAACAAAGTTCCAAATAATCTGGGACTCTTTCTTTGTTCTGCAACTTGAGACAACAGATATATTTCTCTGAACCCCCCTGAGCATTTGCAATGGCTGGCTTCTGTTTCTCCTTTACTGATAAGCTAAAGTCTTATATCCGAGTCATGTCCCCAGTGAGAGTAGGCAACAATTTTTCATTTAAAAAAATGTACTTGGATGCAATCAACTTCTGCTCTTCTCTCAGCCACTCACCTGAGTCTTCTGCATCTTCTTTCCCTACACCTTACCCTGCTGGAGTATTCATATTCTCATCCCTGTTGGGCCTCCCTCCTTTCTGAATTTCCCAAGGTTTAAATTCTCTCACTCTCTTTCTACTCCCTCCCTCCTTCCCCCCAGAACCTGGTATCTCCCTACATATTTACGTGAATATTTGGGGGACGAAGAGATTGTGGATGGGATACTCAAGGAGAGTACAGAGGAGATCCTTTTTTTCCACTTAGCTCTTTTGTTGTAGGGAAAAGACTCAGTCAGGTCTTCTCAGACTCTGAGGGGCTTGGTGTAAGGATACACAAAAAAACAAAGTAATCTCAGCTCAGGGTCTCAGGTCTTCCCTTGTTTCCCCATGACTGAGTCTCTGCCTTCAGTGATCGGTTCCTCTTTTCTTCCTGTATATTGGATGCTTTGATGCACAATAACATTCTGTGGATGGGGCTCTGTCTTCCTCTTCTTACTCCTATTGAACTAGAGCCCTGCTCCTGGTGATCACATCTGTGACTGTCACCCTCTTATGGCCAGATCTTTGACCTGAATTGGCGCCCCCGCTTTTCACCCTGCATCATTCACAGGAGCATCTTGGCTTACCTACTGTTGGACTTTTGGGGGGAGGGCGGGGAGTCTATCTCCATAGACATCCTCTTGAGAGAGGAGATAGCTAGAGAAAAGCTAGGCAGAGAGACAGGGAGGGTCCCTTGGTAACAAAGTAGTGAATGACCAGCAGTCCTCTTGGACTGATACACTCGTATTGGTAAATAAGTTCCCTACAATCCCTGCAGGCTAGGACAAGAAAACACTGCTGGGATTGAAAGCCAATCAATCAGCTCACTGCTAAGTGCCAACCAATCAGCTCACTGTTAGGCCCTACCCCCAGCCGATTGGTTCTTAGTACTGACCAATCATTACAGCTAGTGTCAAACAAAAAGCTCATGGCTAGTGCTAGACAATTAGCTCAATCTCAGAGCTATTTATATACTAGTATCAGGATCTGGCCCCAGATCAGTAACCCCATTGGGTCCCCTCCCACTCTGGAGCTTATCTGTCCTCTTAATAAATCCTGCTTTCCCACCTTCTGGCCATCTGTGTCCCTCATCCCTCCTGGGCATGAGACAAGAACCCAGACCTGAAGAGCTGCAGAAGATCATCAGAGCCAAAGAGCTGTGCTAGCTGAACTGGAAGAGCTGCCAGCAGAAGACAAAACTCTGAAGACGAGACACTTCTGGGGGCTGGCTTGCTAGTCTACCAAGTAAGCAACACTCTCAGGGCCTGGCTTTCCTGCCCATTAGAATCAACACTCCTGGGACTTGGCTTGCCAGCCCATTGTGCTGACACTCTTGGAGCCCAGGCTGACAGGATAAAATTCCATATCACTCATACCAGCCACCTCTAGAATCCATTCTAATCCCTGCCCTGAACCTGTGGGTCAGTTTAACTCCCAGCCTGGGCTTTCCTACGATTGATCAAGCCCTGGATAATCTTTCAGTGTTCCCTTGGATAGTTTGTTGATTGACTGCTGTATCATTCATAGACCCACAAGGGGTTTGGTGACATAAATACAAGGCCTAACAATTAAGTTCGTGAACTCATCCTAGAAAAAATGCTATATACCTTATTGCTGAATGTCACTATGATCACCTTCAAAGTACTCCCCTTAGGAAGCTATGCACTGACCCTAGTCCACACATCAAAGCACATCAAAGCAATTTTGGAACTCTTTTTCTGGAATGGCCATCAGAGCTGTCATTATATTACCTTTGATGTCCTGAATGTTATCAAATGTCTTCTTTTTAATATTTCCTCTCTCTTCAGGTAAGCAAAAAAGTCACTGAGGGCCAGATCAGGTGAGTAGGGAGGGTATTCCAATACAGTTATTTGTTTACTGGCTAAAAACTCCCTCACGACAGTGCCGTGTAAGCTGATGCGTTATCATGATGCAAGAGCTCCTTCAGGACCATTTTTACACACACCTTTCTCATGCCAAGATTTTCAGTTAAAGAATTCCTGTTTCTCTATTGATGTTTATATGGTATGCTGCGTTTCTCACAGTCAACTGATGATTTTGACACACAATTCGACACATTTTTGCAGTGTTTTCATGCTTGTTACCAGCTGTCCTGACCTCTCTTCATCAGTGACACTTTCTCTCCCCTGAGAAAAACATTTAATACATTTGTACACTGCTGTTTTCTTCATGGCATTATCCCCATAAACTTGAACTATCATGTCCCTGATTTCACTTCCATTCTTGCCATGTTTAACAAGAAATCTAATGTTTGTTTGTTGCCCTAATTCAAACTCTGACATTCTCAAGACAACGACGCTGATGTCCATTCCAGAAAAAGAGTTCCAAAATTGCTTTGACAAAATTGCATAGCTTCCCAAGGGGAGTACTTCAAAGGCAACCATAGTGATATTCAGCAATGAGGTCATGTAAGGATGAGTTCACAAACTTAATTGTCAGATCTTGTATGAATAAGGAAAAAAATCACTACTTTAAAAAAAACGATATATTTTTAATTGACAAATAATAATTGTACATATCTATGGGGTACATAGTGATATTTCAATACATACAATGGATAGTAATCAGACCAGGACAATGAGCATATCTAGAATCTCAAACATTTATTCATCATTTCTTTGTACTGGGAACATTCAATATCCTCCTTCTAACTATTTGGAACTAATGTTATTGTTAACTATAGACATCCTACTGTGATGAAGAACACTAGAACATATCCCTTCTATTTAGCTGTAATTTCGTATCCATTAACAAACCTCACCTATCCCCTTCCTCCTCCTACCCTTTCTAGCCTCTGATATCCTCTATGCTACTTTTTACGTCCATGAGATCAGCTTTTTTTAGCTTTCACATTTGAGTAAGTACACGCCACGTTCACCTTTCTGTTCCTGGCTTATTTCACTTAAGATAATGTGCTCCAGTTCTAGCCATGTTGCCAATATGACAAGATATCACTCTTTTTTCCCTGCCGAATAGTATTTTCTATACTCTTCTGCTGTTGGACATAGTGTTCATTTCATACCTTGGCCATTGTGAATAGTGCTGTAATACACAGAGGGTGCAGATGTTTCTTCTATATGTTGATTTATTTTCCTTTGGATAAATGCTCAGTAGTGGGATTGCTGGATCATATGGTAGTTACATTTGTAGTTTTTTTTAGGAAACTTCATACTGTTCTCCATAGTGGGTATACTAGTTTATATTCTTACCCACAGTGTATAAGAGTTCCCTTTCTCAGCCGGGCTCGGGACTCAGCCTGTAATCCCGCGCCTTTGGGAGGCTGAGGTGAGTGGATTGCCTGAGCCCGCGGGTTCGAGACTACCTGGGCAGCGAGACCTCATCTCTGCAATAAATAAAAAAATCAGCTGGGCGTGGTAGTGCATGCCTGTCATTCCGGCTACTTGGAAGGCTGAGGCAGAAGGATCGCCGGAGCCCAGCA
>NW_007253815.1:302454-305954 GCF_000164805.1 Carlito syrichta
TCCAACTCAAAAAAAAAAAAAAGAATTTCCTTTCTCCACATCTTCACCAGTATTTTTTTTTTCTTTTTTATAATAACCATCCTAACTGGAGTGAAATAATACTTTATTATGCTTTTGGTTCGTGTTTCCCTGATAATTAGTGATCTTAAACATTTTTTTCATATATTTGTCACCCACCTACTTGTATGTCCTCTTTTGAGAAATGTCTATTCCTTTTTTTTTTTTTTTTGAGATAGGGTCTCACTCTGTCATCAAGGCTGGAGTACAGTGGTGTAATTCCAGCTCATCAGTCTTGACCTCCTGGGCTCTAGTGATCCTCCCACCTCAGCCTCCCATGTAGTTGGGACTATGGGCACATGTCACCATGCCTGGCTAATTTTTGTATTTTTTGAGGAGACAAGGTCTCATTATGCTGCCCAGGCTGGCCTTGAACTCCTGGGCTCAAGAGATCCTCCTGCCATAGCCTCCGAAAGTGCTAGAATTACAGGTGTGAGCCACTGTGCCTGACCCCATTTGTCCAGTTCTTAATCAGGAATTTTTATTGTTGTTGAGATGGTTGAGTTCCTTGGATATTCTGGATATTAATCCCCTCCTGGATAAAGAATTTTCAAATATTTTCTCCCATGTAGGTTGTTTTTGTTTTGTTTTTTACACTCTGGTTGATTGTTTCCTTTGCTGTGCAGAAGATTTTTAGTTTGAAATAATCCCATTTGCTTATATTTGCTTTTGTTGCCTGTACTTCTGAGGTCTTAGTCATAAAATCTTTTCCAAGACTAATGTCCTGGAGTGTTTCCTCTATGTTTCCTTTAGTAGTTTTATAGTTTCGGGTTTTACATTTAGGTATTTGATCCACTTAGAGATTATTTTTGTATAGAGTGGGAGGTGGGTGTCTAGTTTCATTCTTCTGCATATGGATATCCAGTTTTCCCAGCACCATTTATTACAGAGATTGTACTTTCCCCAATGTATGTTTCTTGACAACTTTGTCAAAAGTCAGTGGGTTAATTTTTGGGTGCTCTATTCTGTTCCTTTGGCCTATATGTCTATTTTTTTTTTAATGTCAGTGCCATGTCGTTTTGGTTACTACAGCTCTGTAGTGTATTTTGAAGTCTAATAGTATAATGCCTTCAACTTTGTTCTTTTCATTCAGAATTGCTTTGGCTATTCAGGGTCTTTTATGAATTTCATGCAAAGTTTAAGATTGTTTTTCCTATTTCTGTAAAGAATGTCATTGGTATTTTGATAGAGATTGCATTGGATATATAGATTGCTTTGGGTAATAAGGTCATTTTAACAACATTAATTCTTCTGTTCTATGGACATGAATGTTTTTCCATTTATTTGTATCCTCTTCAATTTCTTTCATCAGTGTTTTATAGTTTTTCTTGTAGAGAAAACTATAAATTTCATCTCCTTGATTAAATTTATTGCTAGGTTTTTTTTGGTAGCTATTGTAAATGGAATTTCCTTTTTGATTTCTTTTCAGCTAAATTATTGTTCATGTGTAGAAATGCACTGATTTGTATGTTGATTTTATATCCTGCAATTTTACTCAATTATCAGTTCTAAGAGGTTTTTTTTTGCAGTCTTCAGCATTTTCAATGTCATGTCATCTGCACATAGGAACAGTTTTAGTTCCCCTCTTCCAATTTGGATAAGCTTTATTTTCCTCTCTTGCCTAATTTCTCTGGTTAGGACTTCTAGTACTATGTTGAATAAGGTGATGAGAGTGGGCATCCTTGTCTTCTTCCACTTCTTAGAGGCAAAGCTTGCAGCTTTTCCCCATTCAGTATGGCATTAGCTGTGGGCTTGTCATATATGGTCTTCTGTGTTGAGGTGACTTCCTTCTATACCAAATTTATTGAGAGAATTTTTTTTATCATGAAAGAATGTTCAATTTTATCAAGTGATTTTTCTGCATTTATCAAGATGATCATATGGTTTTTGTCCTTTATTCTGTGTATGTGATGTATCACATTGATTGATATAAGTATGTTGAACCATCCTTGCATTTCTGGGATAAATCTTACTTGATCATGGTGTATTATCTTTTTGATGTGTTTTGGATTTAGTCTGCTAGTATTTTGTTGAGGATTTTTGCATTTATGTTTATCAGGGATATTGACCTGCAGTTTTCTTTTTATGTTGTGCCCTTGTTCAGTTTTAGTATCTGGGATATGCTGGCTTCATAAAACAAGTTAGAAAGAATTACTTTCATTTTAAATGTTTTGGAATAGTTTGAGAATTGGCATTAATTCTTTAGCAGTTCGGTAGAATTCAGTGTGAATCCATCTAGTCCTGGGAGAATTTTTGTTACCAATTTAATCTCATTACTTGTTATTGGTCTATTTAGGCTTTCTATGTCTTTTTTTTTTCTTTTTTTTTGAGGTGGAGTCTCACTCTGTCACCCAGACTGGAGTGCAGTGGCCACTCCCGGCCACCGTAGCCTCGACCTGCTGGGCTCTGGCGATCCCTCCACCTCAGCCTTCCAAGTAGCTGGAACTACAGGCACGCACTACCACGCCTGGCTACTTTTTAAAAAAATTTATTGTAGAGATGAGGTCTTGCCAAGTTGCCCAGGCGGGTCTCGAACCTGCAGGCTTAGGCAATCCACTCACTTCAGTCTCCCAAAGTGCTGGGATTACAGGCTGAGCCACCGAGCCTAGCTCTTTCTATTTCTTCTTGGTTCAATCTTGGTAAGTTGTATGTGTCTAGAAATTTTTCATTTTCTCTAGGTTTTCAAATTTATTGGTGTATAGTTGTTCAAACAAGTCTCTGATGATTCTTTGTATTTCTGTGGTATCCATTGTGACATCTCTTTTTTTTCATTTCTGATTTTATTAATTTGGATCTTGTCTCTCTTTTTTAAAGTTAGTCTAGCTAATGGTTTGCCAATTTGATTTATCTTTTACGAAACCAACTTTTTGTTTCATTGATCTTTTATATTTTTTTCAGTTCACTTATCTATGCTCTGATCTTTATATAGCCTTCTTTCCACTAATTTTGGGTTTGGTTTGTTCTTGCTTTCCTAGTTCCTTGATGCATTGTTAGATTGTTTATTTGAAATCTTTCAATTTTTTAATGTGTTTGTTGCTATAACCTTGCCTCTTAATACTGTTTTTGTTGTATTCTATAGCTTGTGGTTTTGGTAAGTTATGTTTCTATTTTCATTAATTTCCAGACATTTTAAATTTTCATTATTAATTTTCTTCTTCACCCATTGGTCATTCAGGAGTATGTTGCTTAATTTCCATGTGTTTGTAGAGTTTCAAATGTCCCTCTTTTATTTATTTCTAGTTTTAGTCTATTGTGGTTAGATAAGATACTTGGTATTACTTTACATGTTTAAAGTTTTTTGAGACTTATTTGGTGTCCCAAAATTGACAATTCTAGAGAACGGTCTATGTATTGATTAAAAAAAATGTGTATTAGCCGGGCTCGGTGGCTCAGCCTGTAATCTCGCGCCTTTGGGAGGCTAAGGTGAGTGGATTGCCTGAGCC
>NW_007253815.1:306062-353080 GCF_000164805.1 Carlito syrichta
CACTGCACTCCAGTGTGGGCGACAGAGTGAGACTCCAACTCAAAAAAAAAAAAAAAAGAATGTGTATTCTGCAGCTGTTGGGTGAAATGTTCTTTAAATATCTGTTATGTCCGTTTGGTCTAAGGTGCAGTTTAAATTCAGTTTCTGTTGTTGTTGACTTTCTGCCTAGATGATTCAGTCTAATTCTGAGTGGGATATTGAAGTCCCCAACCATTATTGTATTGGGGTCTAACTCTCCATTTAGAGCAAATAATATTTGCTGTATATATCTAGGTGTTACAGTGTTGGTTGCATATATTTAAATGGTTATATTCTCTTCCTGAATTAGTCCCTTTTAATATTACAGTGTTCTTCTTTGTTACTTTCTACAGCTTTTGACTTGAAGTCTATTTTGTTCAATATAAATATAGCTACTTCTGCTCACTTTTAGCTTATTTTTTGCATGGTATATATATTTTTCATACCTTCACATTCAGCCTATGTGTGTCTCCACTGATGAGGCAAGTTTCTCACAGGCAGCAGTTGGGTCTTATTTTTTAAAATCCATTCAGCCAGTCTATATCTTTTAAATGGAGAATTCAATCCATTTACATTCAAGGTTATTATTGATAGGTGAGGTCTTATTCCCTACTCTTTTCATTTTATTGACGATTTTCTGGTTGTTTTGTATATCCTTTGTTTCTTACTTCCTCTCTTATTGTTTATTTTGGGGATTGGTTGGTTTTTTTTTTTATAGTGATAAGGTTTGATTCCCTTCTCTTTCTCTTTTGTGTATTGGCTCTACCAGTAAGTTTTATAGTTTCATGTTTTCATAATGGTGATTGTTGTCTTTTCACTTCTAGATGTAAGACTCTCTTGAGCATTTCTTGTAAAACTGTCCTGGTGGTGATGAATTCCTTTAGTTTTTGCTTGTCTGTGAAAGATTTTCACCTTCATTTTTGAAGGACAACTTTGCTGGGTATAATATTCCTCACTGACTGGGTTTTTTTGTTTTGTTTGTTTTGTTTTCTTCCAGGACTTTAAATATATTATCCCATTCACTCCAGGACTGTAAGGTTTCTTCTGAGTGAAATTCACTGCTAGTCTAATAGAAATTCCCTTATATGTGACTTGATGCTTATGTCTTGTTGCTTTTAGAATTCTTTCCTTGCATTTGACTTTTGGCAGTCTGACTATAATGTGAGGACCTGTTTAGTTTGAACCTGTTTAGTTTGAACCTATTTGGGGTTCTTTGAGCTTCCTGAACCTGGATGTTCATCTTTCTCCCCCAAGACTTAGGAACTTTTCAGCTCTTATTTCATTAAATATGTTTTCTATACCTTTCCCCTTCTCCTTCTGGAATGCCTGTAATACCAATGTTTGTTCACTTGATGTCCATAAATTCTGTAGGCTTTATTCATTTTCTTAGTCTGTCTGTGTTATTTCAAATGACCTATCTTTAAGTTCAGAAATTCTTTATGGACATCAAGTGAACAAAAATATTGGTATTATAGGCATTCCAGAAGAAGGGGAAGGTATAGAAAACATATTTAATGAAATAAGAGCTGAAAAGTCTATTGTTGAAGCCCTCAATTGTACTTTTTGTTTCATTCACTAGATTCTTCAGCTGTAGGATTTCTGGGTTTTTAAAAAAAATCTCTTTGTTGAATTTCTCATCAAATCATGAATTGTTTTCCTTATTTTGTTGAGTTGTCTACCTGTATTTCCTTGTATCTGAGTTTCTTTAAGATTATTATTTTGAATTATATTTCTGGTATTTTATATATTTCCTTATGATTGTGATCTGATATTGGAGAGCTATTGTGTTCATTTGGCAGTGTCTTGTTTCCTTGCTTTTTCATGTTTGATGTGTTTCTACATTGATTTCTTTGCATCTGGTGTAAAAAGTCACCTCTTTCCATTTTATGAACTAGGTTTCTTAGGGAAAGACTCATTTGTATTAATGGGTCCTTGGGTGTCAATTTGATGGGGTGTATGGGTTTCAGTTCTAAGTGGACACAGTAGTGTAATCTCCATGTATCTTTTCCAGCTTTAATTCACACTAACAATATTTGTAAGTGTCTCAGTGGTTTAGGTTGAGAAAATATGTGGTAGTGGTAGCATAGTTTTGCAGGGGGTTAACTCACTAGGCTGTTTCTCAGTTCAGGGGTATGTGTGCATGCTATGGTGGGTCAGCCTACCTGGGACTGGGGTTGGAGATACAGGGTTGTTGCTGTGGCCAGGAGCACATGGGTGCACTTACTTGACCAGCCTGATGATGTGCCTACCAGAAGTAACCTGTGGGGCTGTTGCTCAGGTCCAGGATGTGGGTGCACAGCTGCTCATCCAGTCTGAGGGTGTGTTTTCCATGGGAAGACCACAGAGTTGTTTCTCAGGCCCAGGACATAGTTTCATGGCTTCTCAGCTAACCTGAGTGTGTATCTGCTGGTGGGTGGCCTACAGAGCTGTTTCTCAGGCCTGGGGCCCAGGCACAAGGCTGCTTGACTGGCCTGGGATCATGCCCACCAGGGATGGCCAATGGGGTTGTTTCTCAGAATTGGGATGCAGGCACACAGCTGATGAGCTGATCTGAAGGTGTTTTTGCTGGAGGAAGCCCACAGGGATATTTTCAGGTCTGGGATGCAACTGCATAGCTTCTTGGCTAGTGTGGGTGTTTGTCTGCTAGTGGTGGCCTGGAGGGCTATTTCTCAGACCTGGGAAGTGGGTGCACAAGTGGGTGGGGAGGGGCAGTGTATCAAGGGCAGACTGCAGGGCTGTTTATCAGGCCCTGATTGTGGGCACAGGGCCATCAGGTGGTCAAGAGACTTGTCCACTGGGGTTGGGGCACTTCAGGGCTGTTTCTTAGACTCTGAGCATGAGTGCATAGATGCTTCCACTTGGAGAAAGGTGTGCAGCAGTTTGAATGGCTCAAGGGCAGGTCCACCATGGGTGGGACTGCAGACTGCTCCTCCAGCTGGAAGTGACTGCAGTGGGAGTTGGTTTTGCTGCTGTACAGGTCCACAGTCACAGCCACTCCTAGGCCCAGGCTCCATGCTGCTGGAGTTGTGGCATTTCAGCCATGGGTGGGAACACGGGGGAATGAAGGTGAAGCCCCAGTGCAGGAGAGGTGCAGTGGCTACTGGCCCCAGAGAGCAGTGTGCTCCAGAGGTGGCTCTGGTCTCAGGATGGCACCATGCTGCAGCAGCTTGGCTCACAGGGGGTAGATGGGGTGTGGACAGAGCACTTATGCTCCTAATCTGGGGCAATGCAGCTGTGTGGTTTCCTGACGGCTTTCCAAACTGGGCTCAGTGATTGCAAGAACTGTGGGATTCCCCTGATGTGTGGACTGTAGGTGTTGGTGGTAGCCACTGGGGCAGTGAGGATCTTCTGCTTACCTTTTCCCTGCAATGGGAAGTCTCTCCAGATTCCGGGCAGATCCAATCCAGGCTGGCTGCCTCCATGCTGCTCTCCTGGACTTGCAATCATCACAGGTGTGTCTACGACTCTCCCACTGCACTCCAGTCAATTCTTAGCTGCTTGTTTGTTGCCATGATCCTTTCTTGTGGGGGAAATGAGGACCAGATGTCTCCAGTCAGCCTAATCTCTGCTCCTGAAGAGGAATTTTAAGGAATTTTTACAATAGCTTCAACTTAATGGAGAAATTAATAGGAATTGGAAGTTCCTTGGAATTGGGAGAAAGCCAACTAGGATGGCAATAAATGGATCTAGGCAAGTAGAAAGGAGAGTTTATGACGGTTGGTGACATATCAAGGCAGATTGTAGAGCTGTGTTTGGTTTAGTGTGGTGCATTTGGAAGGTGGAATCATGCCGTTGAGACGCAAAAGCAATGATTTTATTGCTCTTCTCATTATGAGTTGGAGAGTTGGACAGAGTAGTGCACTCTCAGTTCTTGGTCATTTTATCCATGTTTATGTAGACACAACCCAGTTCTCCCATAGGTCAGGTATGCATTCTCTTTACCTTCACAAAGGTTATCCAACATGGAGATTATGGAAGAAAAGCTGAATTCTAGGCTGACTTTTCCTGACACTTAAAAGGTTCCTGTCCCATTTGTGCCCAGAGTGTGTGCTGGGGAGGTGAACCAAATTTATTGAGATTTTAGAATAACTGGGTTTTCAGAAATCTCATTTTTGGACTACATTATAAAGTTATTTATTCTAATAATATTATACTTTAATTAACTGTTTATCTATAGCATGACCAAAAAAACCCCACAAACAAAAGAAAATCCCAATGGTTTTTAAAAATAAGAATAAGCTATGTTGCCAGGCATGGTGGCTCACACCTGTAATCTCAGCACTTTGGGAGACCAAGGTGAAAGGATTGCTTGAACCCAGCTGTTGAGCTGGGGCAACATAGTGAAACCTCCTCTATACAAAAACTAAAAAAAAGCCAGTCATGGTGGCACCCACCTGTAGTCCCAGCTACTTGAGAGGGTGAGTGGAAGGATCACCTGAGCCCAGGAGGTTGAGGCTGCCATGAGCTGTGGTCATCATGATCATGCCATTGCACTCTAATCTAGGTGACAGAGTGAAACCCTGAATTAAAAAAATAAATAAATAAGGTATGTTGATATGTTCTAACCTCCCAAACTACTTGTAGTTCACCTGAGACACCATACTGCTCCTCCTTCATGCCTTCTCCATGAGGGAATCTTGGCTCTTCTTCTTGGTTTTCTTTCACATGAGAAGCCTTTGACCATTCCAGTAGGGTCAGTAGCTCCTTTCTGTGTGTTCCCATGCACTTCACACATGTCTCTACTAGGATTAATGACACAATTTATGTGTCTCTCTTCTATGTGTAGAAGTAAATTCCAGAAGAAAAAGCATCTTAGCCAGGCAAGGTGGTATATGCCTATTATCCCAGCTACTCAGAAGGCTGAGGCAGGAGGATCCCTTGAGCCCAGGAGTTTGAAACTAACCTGTGCAACAAAGTGAGAACAACCTATGCCCCCCCCCCAAAAATAAGCACTCTTACTTATCTTTGATTCCTTTGACTTAGAACTTTGTCAATGCCTGTATTGTGGTTGGCTTTCAATAAATGTTTATGAAGGAATGAAGAAATCCAATCACAGGCCCCAACTTAAAAAACAAACAAAAAAGAAACTTGACCTTGCAAGAAGGCATTGAAGAGCCCTGTCAAAATATAAATTCAAGGGCCAGGCTCGGTGGCTTAGCCTGTAATCCCAGTGCTTTGGGAGGCCGAGGTGAGTGGATTGCCTGAGCCCATAGATTCAAGACCTCCTGGGCAACTTGGCAAGTCTTCATCTCTACAATAAATCAAAAATTAGCTGGGCATGGTAGCACGCCTGTAGTTCCAGCTACTTGGAAGGCTGAGGCGGAAGGATCGCCAGAGCCCAGCAGGTCGAAGCTGCGGTGGCCGGGAGTGGCCACTGCACTCCAGTCTGGGTGACAGAGTGAGACTCCAACTCAAAAAAAAAATTTAAAAATTAAAAAATAAATAAATTCATGATTAAATCAAAGGGACATGCAGCACTAGCATTTGTTTAAATTAGTTTATTAGATGATATTGCTATGGACCTAATGAGTACGGAAATAACGGGGCACAGGGAAGGAGAGGAGAGAGAGAATGAACCATAGCCTACTTTCAGGGAAACTGAGCACAGCATGATGGGAGCCCAGCGTGAAAGACTGATCCTTATGCCTGGAGTAGTAAGCAGAGTCCAGAATATCAGCTCTTTGGGTCATATTTAGGTATCTGCTTTCTCTCTCTCTCTCTCTCTCTCTCTCTCTCTCTCTCTCTCTCTCTCACTCTCTCTCTCTCACAAGAGACGGGGGTCTCCCTCTGTTGTCTAGGCTGGAGTACGTTGGCGCAATCATAGCTCACTGCAGTCTCAACTTCCTGGACTCAAGCAATTTTCCTGCCTCAGCCTCCTGTGTAGCTGAGACTACAGATGCATGCACCACACCTAGCTAGGTGTCTGCTTTATGTTAAGAGCACTGAAGGGTTATAGGCAAAAAAAACAAACAAACAAAACCACAATACGATCACAGCTGCATTTCAGAATGATTACTCTGCTTTCAGGGAGGGGAAGGGACTGGAGGAGTATGAGAATATGGAGGACAGCAGGGGCTGCTGTTGTAACCCAGGAAAGAAGCAGTGAGGACCTGAAGCAAAGTTGTGGTAGGATGAAGGGAGGTGGACAAACTCCAGAGATGTTAAGCTGTTGGATCACCAGATGAGTACGGTGGCCCGACCAGGGGTCCCCGTGGATCCCAACCTGGGTGACTGAATGGCACAGGGTGGTGGGGACACTTACTGATATCAGGAATGTAACGCTTATTGACAAAGCTACTGCCCCCAGGACTGCTCCTACAATAGTTTCAATGTTCACCATCGAGTTCGCTACTCTCGGGGAGCTTCTGCCTGCACCGTAGGGCTGCAGCCACTATCCAGTGAGCTTTGGCCTCCTGGGACCTGCTCCCAGACTCTTGACACCTATTAAAGAAGCCACTGGCTGGTGTTGCTGGGCCTTCTGCTCTGCCTGGGTGACTTCAGTGAGGTGATGTTTATGCCAGCGCTGCTTGAAACCTTGATGCCTGAAATCCCACCAGGCCTCCATTCTGTTGCCTTAATTACCATCACCACCCCAGGTCATCACTCCTCTCATCCGGTTCCTGCTCTGCTTTCACCCTATCCAGATTCTACCCAAATCCCCCCATTCTCCTTCCTTCCAAACATCTACTGGGCCCTCCAGAATCTCCTCCCATGAAAATAAAAGTCTCACAGAAATTTTTCAGTTGATAGACTGCTCCTTTCAAACTCCTGCCTTAGTGAAACCTGTCTCTCCTCTAAGGACTCTGCTTCCTCACAGCACTCATGAGCTGGGGAGCTCATTCTTCCTCATCCCAAATACCTCCCAAACAGTGGTGGGTTTAACATCCTCACTCCACAGTGATGCTTCAGTGCCATTACTTTCTACTGCCATATAAAACCTCCGCCCTTCGGAGGCCTTCATCCTTCAACTCAACCACTCCGCCCACTCTTCCCCGCTGTTGTCCTCAGGTATGGCCTATCATTGCCTTCCTTTCCTAAGTCCTGCCATCATCCAGGTGTCTTCAGTGTCCAAGTAGCCTATCCATCCAACATCCTAGCAGGACACCCTAGGAGCTGTTTTAGTTACTTGTACCTACTTTGCTGCAATTAGGGCAAACTGCGACTAGGTTGGCCAGACACCTGGATCCTGTGCTCATGGTAGTAATAGCCAGGTGTCTCATCTAGTTATGGTTGGCTGAATCTGAAATCATATGTTTTTATATGAAAGAATAATATGAGTTAAGTTTATTCATTTAAGAATTAAATGAACTCATGTTGTAAAACACTTATCATGGCATCTGGCACAGAACAGTTATCAATAAATTGCAGTCTCATCATCACTATTACTGCTATCAGCTTCCAATCCATCTCCTCTTAAAGTACACATGTGTGCACACATATACACATCACCTATCAAAGGCACCTTGTCTACTAACTTATAGAAACACTGTATTTCATTAAAGTGTCTTGTTCTCTTTCTGATGATTGTACTAGGTTTTAAGTAGCTTCTGGGGAGATTACAAAGTTAGTCTGAGAAGCTTGTTAAAAATGAAGACCTCCCTTCAAATTAGATCCCATTCTTACAGATTCTGAAGCTGTAGTTCTGGGTGGAACATCAGAAATCTGACCCGTAAAAAGCACTCCAGATGAATCTGATGCATGTGTGGCCCCAGGACCACACTTTGGAAAACAGCATCACTCTGAATGCACAAGTATGTGCCAGGCCACTGCTGCTACTCCAGTGATACTCGTGGAAAGTGTATTGAGTGAACACCTTTGTGTGGGTTGTGTTAGCTTCTTATATATATCTCATTTAATCTTCCTAAAAATACCAATGAGCTATGCTATTTTTAGGAATAATAATGAGAAAAATGAGGCTTGGCAGAGGTCACACCAGAACTAGCAAGTGGGAAGTCAAGATGTGAACCCAGGCAGCCTAACTCCAGATCCTAGGAGTTTATCCACTTAGGCTCCTCCCCAAGAGACTTTTCCCATTTCACGATGGATGTTGAAGAGTCTGCTTGCCAAAGCCTATTCCTTTCTTCTCCTCTGCCAGCTTGCTCTGATTGATCTCACCCCATGACAGCAATAAACCCTTAGGATTTTTTCTTTTCTTAACATCAGTTACAGAACTCATGCTCATATTGGTACCACATTAAAACTCTTCAATTCTTCTTCTAATTAGCACAAAGCCCCTTGAATAGACACTGGGGATGGTGGGGGTGTGCATAGACCCTGCCTCTGAGAGCCACTGTCCCCCAAACCCTATGGGTTTGTACTGTCATGGCCCAATCCAGTCATGGTTGATTGGGTCATGATGGACACCTGACCTGAGCTGAGCCAATCAAATTATCTTTTGGGGATGTACAATGTGGTGATTTTGTTTTTGTTTTGTTGTTGGTGGGGGTTTTTTTGAGTCAGCGTCTCACTCTGTCACCCAAGCTGGAGTACAGTGGCACAATCACGCCTCACCACAGCATCGACCTCCTGGGCTCATGCAATCCTCCCTCTTCAGTCTCCCAAGTAGCTAGAACAACAGGTGCATACCATCATGTTCAGGTAATTTAAAATTTTTTTGTATGGCAAAGTCTCACTATGTTGTTGCCCAGGCTGGTCCTGAAATCCTGGGCTCAAGCAATCCTCCTGCCTCAGTCTCCCAAAGTGTGGGATTTCAGGCATGAGCCACCACACCCAGACTGGGAAAATAAAATGTGAACCAAGAGATAGCTATCAAGATGTCTACTAGGAAGTTCTGGCAGGGGGAACCAAATACAAAAAGAAGCAGAGAGAACCTGTCTGAAAAAATCGGAGAAGGAAGCAGACACACAGGTTGAAGAGGACCCAGAGAGACTAGGAGATGTGGAGAGAGTTAGAGAGACTGCATAGAGCTGACCACCACCCTGGTTTTTCAGCTTTTGAGTCCCTCCTTCCTAGGCCTGGTTATTCACTTTCTCTTCACATGCCTTGAGGTAACTACAAATCCTTAAATGCATTTTTTTTTAAGGAATAGACAACTTTGCTAAAGCTAATTTGAAGAGGGTTTCTCTTACTTTCAATCAGCAGTTACTCAACTAAGATATTCGACTCCTTTCGGGAATGTTTTGCTTAATATTCTCATCATCACTAAAGGGGGGCAGGCACCAAGGCCTCCTTCTGGTACATGATTCCTGGAGGCCAATCCAGGCCCCGGGTCAGCTCCCCGTGAGCTGCAATCTGTGTCCAGAGGTCCACTACCTGTGGTCGCAGTCCACTAATCTCAGGAAGGTTTCTTCTTTGTGGCCTACTTTAGCCTCATTGCTGTCTCCTCTGTTTTGTTTTGAGATAAGCACAATTCCTTTGGAGAAATTTTTTTTAAAATTTAGTTTAGATGGCTGCTAAAATTAGGAATTCAGAGAGTGGATGTTTAAAGACCTGGGAGGAAAACAACAGAAAGTGAGATGAGTAGTTAGATTTAAAACACTCTAAGGTCCTTTTGTTGTTTGAGAGGAGAGAAGTAAAACAGATTAATAGACTTTTGTTAAGTGTGCATGGTAAAAATTTCAGGGGAGCCACTGGACAAAAAAAATTGAATCTGTAACTTAAAATCCTTGGCCTAGTGGACTGTAAGCCAGAAAACTAGGCAGCTTCTTAGACTATTGTGAGTATCTCTGACCTCTTATTGCCCTAAGGTTAATTTAGCCGAATAACAAGCTGCAGTTATATCCTACTGGTTACTGAACGTCACCATAGGTACAGTTTGTAGGCTTATGGAGCTTTTGTGTGAATACAGGACGTTTATGAGGCCAACAGTGGGAAATTTAGAGTTGGAGTACTATGATTTGAGAGGACGTCAGGTCCTGCAACCCTCTGTCTGCTAAAGTTGTTCCTGACTTGAAGGCTTTAGGATGACCGCATCTGAGGTAGCTACCTTGCAAAAGGGTGCCAGCTCTCTGTTTCCCACACCCACCATTTCTCACACTCATGCTGTGCTGTCCCATGCTTTCACACCCATACATCTGCTGTTCCTTGTCCTTGAAGTGGACTGACTTCTTCTGGTGAAATCTTATTTTTTCTTTAAAACCTTGTTCTGGGATCAGCTCCTTTGTGAATCATTCCTAACCTTCATAGAATAATTAATTAACCCTTCTACTCTATACTATGTCTGTGTATGCACACCATTTTATTGCCCAGATGCTAAATATACATTGTTTGCATTTATTTGCTTCATGCCTATCCTTGAGTGCAAACTCCTTGAGATTACAATGTTGTATATATCTCTATATCCTTGGTACCTGATACAGATGATTTCAGCCAAGGTGCTCAAGGCTGAAGAATATCATCACTTATTCATAATATTCATTGTAACGCTTTTCTCTAAGTACTGTGCCTCATATTTTAAAATATAAACATTCATTGACTAAGCAGGCAGATGGATGGATGACTAGATGGATGGATAAATAGATAAACAAATATATAGGTGAATGGATATATGAAAAGACAAGAGGAAGGCATGACAGTAGTTTTTTTTGTTTTTTTTTTTGAGTTGGAGTCTCACTCCATTGCCCAGACTGGAGTGCAGTGGCCACTCTTGGCCACCGCAGCCTCGACCTGCTGGGCTCCAGTGATCCTTCTGCCTCAGCCTTCCAAGTAGCTGGAACTACATGTATGCGCTACCACGCCTGGCTAGTTTTTGATTTATTGTAGAAATGAGGTCTTGCCAAGTTGCCCAGGCAGGTCTTGAACCCGCGGGCTCAGGCAATCCACTCACCTCGGCCTCCCAAAGCACAGGATTACAGGCTGCGCCACCGAGCCCGGCTTGAAAGTAGTTTTAAAATAAGAATGTCATGTGGAAGGAAAAATATACTTTTTCCATGGTGCTCCATTGCTGAAAACCAGGTCCAAATAATATAAATCACAAGGAAGCACATTTTAGCTTAACCTACAGGAGAACATCCTAATTATGAGAGCTTCATAGATGGCACAAACTGTTTAGAGGTTTCTGCTTAACAGATTTTTTAGATTGTACATTCATTTGATAAGATCAATTACAATAACTACATAATCAAGTCTCTGCTTGTCTCTTCTCAGTCCCCTCTGCTCTAGCCACACTGTTCTTGCTCTTCCTACAATGTGACAAACCCATGGCCTCCATCACGGGTTTCCTTTTCACGGAACATTCTTTTTTTTTTTTCTTAGTTGGAGTCTCACTCGATCACCCAGACTGGAGTGCAGTGGCTGCTCCTGGCCACCTCAGCCCCACCTGCTGGGCTCCGGCGATCCTTCCGCCTCAGCCTTCTGAGTAGCCGGAATTACAGGCATGCGCTACCACGCCTGGCTGATTTTTTGATTTATTGTAGAGATGAGGTCTCGCTGCCCAGGCAGGTCTCGAACCCGCAGGCTCAGGCAATCCACTCACCTCAGCCTCCCAAGGAACATTCTTCCTCCAGAATTTCTCACGAATCTCCTTCCTATCAGCAGGCCTCTCTCACGTGTAACCTCCACAGAGGGCTTTTTGATCACTCCATCCATACCAGTCTGCTCCCTACTTCCCACAATCTGCCCCTCTCCACTCAATTTGCTTAATGTTCTAAACAAAATTTATCAATGTCTGAAATTATACATTTTGCTTGTTTACTTATTACCTATCCTCTGTATCATAGTGTATGTTCCAAGATGAAAGGCATCTTGTCTGTTTTAGCCATTGCTGTGCTCTTAATACCTGAGATAGTTTCCAGTACAACAGTAGGAGCCAAAAAATACTTTTTGAATGCATACATTTCCATAACTGGTTAATAACCGACTGGTCAATCGGTTGTTCTTAGCACTGAATCTTGACCAACTTGTCTAGTAGATGCTTGGATTTGGTGACTCTACCATCCTTTTCTCAATTTGGTTGAAAACAAATTCCTTCCCTCCATCAAGTCCCAGGTATCATTCCATCTCAAGGTACTTGAATGGGCCCTGAAAATTCCCTGCCAATACCCATATAATATCTCCTTCTAATGTATGTGTGCTTGAAATTGTACCGTTAGAAATGCATTTCCTTGTATGGCCAAAGGATTATGGCTTTAAAGTCCTCTAATCAACTGTTGGATTGGAAGTCACAGAGATAACTGGCTTAACTGCTAAATTTTAAATTTAAATTAAAATATTCCTATTAGAGGAAGTCTACATCAAACCTTGTCTAGACAAATGTTTGGGAGGGTAGGCAGGAAAGCACTGAGTCCTTAGTTCTTGAAAGGGTGGCTTGGCACTTCTCTATCAATGCCAGAAAATTGCATAATAACATGACTTAGACTAAAATGTAAATAATTGATTAAGCAAATCAGTAGCCTGTTACACTAGCTAGAAGCAGTTGAAATTTTAGATGATGTTAGACAGATAGAAAACACATGTTAAGGAGCAGACAATCTTGCTCACTGAAATCCTGTCTTGGAATTCCACTGTCAATTTCAGTTACAAGAAAGGGAGTGCGTGTTATTTTGTAATAAAATGAATGCTTGGCCAACAGCAGGTGCTAACTGGAATAAGTGAAGCTGATTGAAATCAACATGTTGGCTCATAGGAGGAAGTGATTAAATTGAGCTCCAGGGTTTGGGAAAAGCCTTCTTTTTAAAAAACATTTATTTTAAAGATGCGGGGTACAATTCAGGGTTAGGTATACAAATGTTCATTATGCAGGTACCCTTGTTGATGAGGTGTGCACCCTCCTCCCCTGGCAGTTTCCCACTACTGCCAATCCTTTTCCTATACCATTAAGATAACTGTCCAAGGTCCGCTTATGAGTGAGAACATGTGTGATACTCAGTTTTGTTTCTGTGATAGATCACGCAGTATTATGGTCTCTAAGTCCATCCAAGTTGCTGTGAAGTTCATAATTTTGTCCTTCTTCATGGCCGTGCAATATTCCATCGTGTATATGTACCACATTTTTTTTATCCTGTCCTCTTTAGATGGGTAGCACGGTTGGTTCCATATTTTTGCTATTGTGAACAATGCTACAATAACTAATGCGTGTGCAGGTATCTTTTTCATAGAGTGATTTGAATTCCTCCGGGTATATTCCCAGTAGGGGGGTTGCGGGGTCGTATGGAAGGTCGATTTTTAGACCTTTTAGGAATCGCCAAACTGTTTTCCACAGAGGTTGTACTAGGTTACACTCCCACCAACAGTGTAGAAGTATTCCCATTTCACCGCATCCTCTCAAGCATCTGTTGTTTTTTTGAGTAACTGATAGTGGCCATTCTGATTGGAGTTAGATGGTATCTCAGTGTGGTTTTAATTTGCAATTCTTTGATGACTAGGATCCTATTTTTGATGAGAGTCGGTCATAGTCAATAAAAGCTATTTAGCCACTTCCAAATCTTGTTGGTGCTGGACCTCTTAAATTCTTAGAGAGTACTTTTTTTTTTTCCTCAGCAGAAAACTGTTAGGCATTCCCTCTCTACCTCGATTCACTGTCACACCAGGTAATTACACTGCTTTGAGAAGTCTGTAAGCAACCTGCAGGACTCACCTTGCCATTCCTTAAGCGCCCCGAGATGACGTCACCCAAAAAGCTCAGGAAGGCGGTGCGCCCCTGACCACACCTTCTGCAGCGGAAGCCCCGCCCCTCTGCGCTTCCTCCTCTTTGTGGCGCGACGTGACATAAGACGTGGGTCACGCAAAGTGAGCAACTGATCCGGAAGCAAAAGGCAGCAGGGCGGAGAAGAGGGCGGAAAGGAGGGCGCGCGTCCGGGTCGGCCCGGAGTGGGCGGGGCGGGGCGGAGCCGGGCATGATAACTGCTCGGACGCCGCCGGGGCTGGGTCGGAGCGTGGCGGAGAAGCGGGTGTCGCCCGCGCAGCTGCCCCCCCTGACTGTTCCGAGTGGCCCCCGCGAGCTCCGCTTCAGCCATGATGATCCACGGCTTCCAGAGCAGTCACCAAGACTTCTCCTTCGGGCCCTGGAAACTGACGGCGTCCAAGACCCATATCATGAAGTCAGCGGATGTGGAGAAGTGAGGCTGCGGGGCTGCGGGGCTGGACGCGGGCTGGGGGCTGGGCGAAGCCGGGCAGCCCACCCTTCCTCCCCGGGTCAGGGGCTCGGCCCCTCTGATTGACAGCTCGATGGGTGATCGTCCCGGCGCCTCCGCATCGTTGGTTGGGGTTGCCAGGCGCTGCCTTGGCGAAACTGTCACTCCACCTGGGTCGAGTGGGCACGACTCTTCTGTTCTGGTGTACTTGCCCCTCACCAAGCGTCTCTTCCCGCCCCAGCCCGCGTTGCCTCTTTCTGGGTGGCTGTGGCCTGTTTTCTTGGGGATTGGTGACGGAGATGGCATATATGCTTAGATTTTAGCATGCCCGGTGCTGGGGCGGGCACTGGAGGTACCGAAGCATGGAAGACACCCTGCGCTGCAGTTGACAGTCGTGTGAGGGAGGCAGTTGTGCCACAGTGAGAATAACTGTAGGGAAGGTGTGTACACAGAGGGATTCGGGGTCTTTTAGGGAGACAAAGTGTCCGGGAAGTTGGGGTGCTTGAATGGAATCTGAGTAAAACCGGGGGATGGTGTAGGGGCGTGTGTAAAGCCAGCAGGCCAGGGAGGGTGAACTGTGATGATGCCCGAACTGAATCTTGTCGAAGCTGGGGGCGGGGGGTCAGGAGTGAGAGCTACCACACGTTTGAAGACACGTTTCCCTGTGATTGGAGCGTGAGGTACCAGAAGGGGAGTTGTGAGAAATGAGAGATAGGCCCCAAGGGAGTCGAGACACTGAGGGAGCTCTTACGTCGGGCTAAGGAGTTTTGAATGGTATCTGACAACCCTGGGTGTAATTTTACCCAAAGGAGCTGCACTATTAGCTGTACGCTCTGAAAGATTTCTTTGGAGGCCATGTGGAGGGTGGATTTGGAGGCTGCAGGGCCGGCCAGGACACCTGCTAGAAGGAGAGAGAGGAGAGGTTTTAGATTGAATCCCCAGGTTTGATGGCCAGTTGATGGGAGGAGACGTAAACAAGGAAGAATGGCAAGATTTCTGGCTTGGGCTGCTGCATGTACAGCATGGCCGTTGAACAAGGTGAACAGCACAGGAGGAGGAGGAGTTTGGGGGCCAGGTTTTGGGTAGAGGATGAGTTGAGGTTTGTTGAAATGTGAGGTTGGAGTGGGTCATAAAGAGGAGATGTTCATCAGGCATTTGTGTATATTTTTCTCAAAACAGATAGCAGCTGTGTATTTAGGGAATGAGTTAAGATCATCTAGAAGTCATCCAAAAGAAAAGGTCATGAAATAGAATCCTAGAGAACGTTTCTGTTGTAAGATTCAGGCGTTGCCAGGGAAGAGAGGGAGTCCTGAAAGGACATTTAGCTTCCTAGTTTAAGAAAATAAATTGTAACATTCTTGCAGGCTCATTGAAAAAAATTAAGAAAATACAGAAAAGAAAAAAAATTTCCCTTCATCCTAACACAGATTGAGTTTTCCTTTCCAAATACTTTCCGTTACATATTGCATGATATATAATTATACTGCATATAAAGCAGTCAGCTTCAAATTGGGATATTCATATAACTCACCTGCGACTCTCCAAGAGATGATGTATGCATGGAGAGTTTCAAGGGAATCCAATTCCAGATCTGTAATCTCCTTATGTATTTCTTCTGGAGTAGATCTGCCTGAGTGTACATAGTCCTTTCTCCATATGATGAAAGGAAGGCTCACCCTCACGCATCCTAAATTTTTCTGAGATGCATTGCCTTAGGGTGTAAAAACTTCTAAGGTGCTAAATAAATTGGTTAGGTAAAATATTGGATTAAAGAAGCTTTCTTTAATGAATATTTAAGGCATTTTTGAAAACATAGGGGCTTTCTGCCTTTCTGCTTTATAACTGGTTATACCTATTTGCTAAATATAAAGCTTGATATTAAAAATGAGACAAGCTGGGCTCGGTGGCTTAGCCTGTCATCCCAGCGCTTTGGGAGGCTGAGGTGAGTGGATTGCCTGAGCCCGCGGGTTCGGGACCCACCTGGGCAACTTGGTGACACCTCATCACTACAATAAATAAAAAATTAGCCAGGCGTGGTAGCTACTTGGAAGGCAGAGGCAGAAGGATCGCCAGAGCCCAGCAGGTCGAGGCTGCAGTGGCCGGGAGCGGCCACTGCACTCCAGTCAGGGTGACAGAGTGATACTCCAACTCAAAAAAAAAAAGAGAGAGACATTTTGGCCTGTGTCTAAGAAACTTTGAATTTAGAGCATTTGAAGCAATGTAAGCTAGTAACTGATTCTTTTGCATATGTAACTGGAATATTTTATAGGATTACTAGATTTTTCCAGATATATTGGATAAAACCCACAGAGTCACATTTTATATTTGCTATGCCTTATTCAGTAAAATAGCTAAAACTTATTTATTGAATCTAATTAATCTTTATCTTATTTGATATTTTTAGTTTATAGTATTTTCTATCTCTTAATGACAAAGAATAAATTTTACTTAAATTTATGATGAAAAGTTAACATTATTAGGTATCATCCTAAAGTTGCGCAACTCAAAAAGTTAGATAATTGGGATGTACACACATAAATACACATACAGATGCAATAAATATACAGCGTGTGTCCAGTTTTTTCCTTACTGTTATAAGCATTTCCCATACGATTGTATTCTCCCTTTAAACATTTTTAATGGTTCCGTAATACATCATATAGATATACTTTGGTTACATAATCATTTTTTCTTTATAATTGGTTATTCAGAATATTTCTCTTTCAGTATTAAAATTAAGGCTATTATAACTACTTATTTTTTCCTGTATTTGGGATTATTCTTTAGTATTACTATCCCGAGGCTGATGTTTTGAGTCAAAGAGTCTACATTGTATTAAATTCTTGATATTTTTTGCTTGACTGTTGCCCCAGGGTGGAATGTAAATTGACCCAATCCTTCTGGAAATCCATCTGAGCAAGCACTTGTTTCTCTTATTAGTGTCAGTTGCATTTGCTTTTTAAATCCCTACCTTTTGAAACTTACGACAAGTTGAGAATTTTGCTAGAAAAATTATTTTCCTGTAAGTGACAGGATCTTTCATTGCTATCTTTTCTTCATAGCTAACATTAATATAGTTGTCATATAAGAAGAAAATGTTCACCAGAAATGTGGCGCTTGCAGACACATGGAACTATGGGCATTGTTATCCCCTGGGCAGTCATAATGTAATTAAGACCATCTTGTCTTGAAAGTAATTGGCCTTTAGTGATCCAGAAGTGAGATAGATGTTCCTAATAAGGACCGGTATTTTTACATCTCAAACCTAAATTGTTTAATCTGGTTATGGAGAAGTTTTTACTTGTTTGTTTTTAATGTATATTCAAAGACCTGTTTATGATGTGCAATTGGAAATTGATTTAAAACAACTAGAAAGAGGATAATTGTGGACTTGGGATATGCATGGATCCGTCATTGACTTTATGTATGACTGTGCCTTTAATATAGTATTATTTTACTTTACCTAACAACTGTAGCTATATAGCTACTCAAAACTCCAGAAATGGCAACATAGTTAGACCTCATCTCTACAAAAAATAAAAAATTAGCCAGGCATGGTGGCTCATGCCTGAAGTCCCAGCTACTTGGGAGACTGCAGTGGAAGGATTGTTTGAGTACAGAGGTCGAGGCTCTGGTGAGCTGGGATCATACCACTGCACTCCAGCCTGGGTGACAGGAAAAAAGGAAAGAAAGCTAAGGGAGCTGTTATAGAGCGCTTGCACTAATCTTGTGCTTTAAGAGCATTTTTAAATTTTTGACTCGATTGCACTTTGTAATTATATGGAAAATGTAAGGGAAAAAAAGTTCCCTGTGGTCTCTTTGCCCTAATAAATGGCTTATTGTATTTCATATTCCCTTTTTTCCATTATGTAGTATAAAGAAGTGTGCTTGTTTGAGTTTTCAACCTATAATGGATTCAAAACCAAATGAGAAGGGATGAGAATTCTTCTGGGGCAGATAACTGTTTAGGAGCAGTTAAGAGGCATACACACTCAATTGAACTTAAGGACGTTGTCTTACATGACTGTGAAATATGATGATCTCTGATCATCAAACAAAGGCAAAGTAAAATTTTTTATTTTTTAAGACCCAAAGTCAGCAATTCAAATTGGATAATTTAAAAGCAGCCATATCACAATCTATATCTATAGTTATATAAATGTAACTGTTTATTTGCAAAATTCCCAAAAGGAAAAATTTTTATCACTACCAACAACCTTCCATTCAGATGAGGAAACTAAACACAACCTGGTGTCTTTAATTAGCCAAGCAAGACTTAGTAACATTTTAAAAGATTCCTGTAGCAAGTCATTCTTTTACAAAAAGTTGAAATCTTGGTGCTATATTGCTTAAACGGTCATGATTTATGGAATGTTTAAGACTTGGCTAAAGGAAACCTAATCACATGGTATAGGTATGGGCAGTTGAGGCATAAATGGATGAACAAACTTTTATAATCTATGCTCTTGACCTGCATGTTTTCTTTTTTTTTTTAAACCCCAATTTATTTCTTGCATAACAGCTCAATCGTTTCAGTATTTGGGCTACTGGTTCATCAGAAAACAGGAAAACCAATAACTTTGTAGTAATCAGAATGTTATCCAAGTGTATATTTATTATAAATAGTTGTGAACAGCGGCCAATAAATTATATTCCTTTAAAAAAAACACAGAAAGTCTATAAAACATTTTGAAAAGTTTTCAAAATAAAATGAATTTGGTACATAAAGTAACTGGGAAACATACTTGCATGGAATCTCTGTTAGTTATTCTGTCAGATTGCCAGGTGTGGTGATGCATGCCTATAGTCTCAGCTACTCGGGAGGCTGAGACAGGAGGATCACCTGAGCCCAGGAGGTTGAGGCGGCCGTGAGCTGTGATGGTGCCACTGCTCTCCAGCCTGGGCGACAGAGTGGGACCCCGACTTAAAAAAATAAAATAAAATAAATCATATGTTGTTTAACTCATTCAGTAATATGTGAAGACTTCTATTGGAATGAAAAGGAAACAAAAGTGCCAGCAGTGATATAGAATTACCTCATCTGACTTTTGCTTATATCTAGGTTAGCTGATGAGTTGCATATGCCGTCTCTCCCTGAAATGATGTTTGGAGACAATGTTTTAAGAATCCAACATGGCTCTGGCTTTGGGATTGAGTTCAATGCTACAGATGCATTAAGATGTGTAAATAACTACCAGGGAGTGCTTAAAGTAGCCTGTGCTGAAGAATGGCAGGAAAGCAGGTAAGAATCTGGCCGGTTATGGATTAACCAAAAAAGAAAAGAATTGAAATATTCAATAATGACATATATGTGTGTTTTATTAGAATAAAGGGCTGGGATTATTTTTGAACTTTATAGTTGTATCTGTCTATAATTCATGTTTCTCTGCCATAAAATGGAGGTTAATTACTCCACCACTTGAATTTTTGTTGAATTAAATTGAATTATGATTGAGTTGAGCTATGTAGAGTTTACTCTTTCAAGCCTGTGTTCCTTAGTGAAGAGGCAAGTATGCTGATTTTACTTAATGTTTCTGTTTTTGTAAGAAAAATATTTATTTACTATTTGAGAAGCATTGAAATTAAGAAAAAAATGTACTCTTTGATAATCAAATCAGAATTATTTACTTTGTGCCTGTTATGTACTAGGTACCTTGGAGGTACCATAGATTTAAGGAAGATACAAAGATGTGTAAGCCTTTAAACCATGTCCTCAGGCAGTGTACAGACTAATTGGAAAGACTACATCAGCACATGACAAGTTAAATAACAATAGATGTGTAGAAAAACTGTAAGAAAAACCCTGTACTAGTGAATTATGACAAATATATGTATTTTGTAGAATATTTTATTTGTTGAAAGAATATAATTTGATGTGATATAAGAATACAGATAATCTGCATTCTGCATCACTGAATTTGATTCTTCTCATTTTGGTATTTGAGGACGGAGGGTGAACACTCCAAAGAGGTTGTTAAACCATATGACTGGACCTATACCACAGATTATAAGGGAACGTTACTTGGAGATTCTCTTAAGTTAAAGGTAAGTCTTACCTTTTGCTTTTATGAGTTATCTTGGACAGTCTCAGCGCAAGAACTTTCTAGTAATATGTTATTTTTTGCCACACTTTCATTGTCCTTATTTTCTGTCATGGCAGGCTTCAAAACCTAATGTGAGGGGATTTTGGTTGTTGATTTGTCAGCAAAAAATAAAATAACTCCAGAGTGGAACAATATTTATTTTTGAAAGTGTGGTTGGTAACAATGACAAACTGCCTTAGTATTATTATTACCACTATCAAGAAACATTAGGTTGTGTTTCTGTCGTTGGTAATTTATTAGGTAATTTAGAACCTGCTAGCTAGCATCTTACAAATTTACAGATGAACAAATATGTGGACAAATAGAACTTTTGGTCAGATATCATAGGTTTGTGTCTTGCCTGCGCTGAGTATGAAACTGGTATGATTTTAGGTAAGTTACTTAGTTTGAGTCTCATTTTTATCAGTATATTGGATACACAGAAATACCCGCCTCAGTAAAGTTTTGATATAAAATGATTTATGGGGAAGTTCTCAGTAAATTCTAAAGCTCTTTATTAGTGTTAAGTTGCATCTGTGTAAGCCCTGCTTTAGAAGAGATATCCTTCACAGTAAGTGACACTAGGAAAGTGAAATTGGTAGGTCTAATATTGGGAACTTAACTGTATTTTTAATTCCCACAGTATGACAGAAATGAAGCAAATTCGGTTTAGGTTGCATGTCTTTAAATATCACAGACTATTATAAAAAAAATTCTTTCTTTCTTTCTTGTTTTGAGTTGGGGTCTCATTCTGTTGTCTAGGCTTGGATGCGGTGGCACAATCCCTGCTCATCACAGCCTCAATCTTCTGGGCTCAGGAGATTATTCCTCCACAGCCCTCTGAGTAGTTGGGACTACAGGTGCACACCACCATTACTGGCTAATTTTTAAAAGTTTTTGTGGCGATGGCATCTTGCTAGGTTGCCCAGGCTGGTCTCGAACTTCTGAGCTAAAGTAATTCTCCTGCCTTAGCTCCCCGAAGTGCTGAGATAATAGACATAAGCCACCATGCCCAGCCATTAGAATGAAATTATTTCAGTATAAACTATATCAAAAGTAACTGTTGGAGGCTGGGCATGGTGGCTCACACTTGTAATCCCAACACTTTGTGATTTATAGGTGGTGCTTAGGCAGAAATAGTAAGAAGATAGAGTTGTGTATGAGCTCATCTCTGCAGAAATTTTTGGAGTCTTGGAAAGGTGGAATTCATAGCAAGAACCCAATACTTATCTTCAGTTTCTGCTATTTCTACATTCTAAGCTTTAACTATTTTTCTGTGCTTCAAAAAGAAACAAAGTTTTTTTGGGAACATGTATTTATTTATTCATTCATTCAACAGATACTTTTTGAGCTCTTACTGCTTGCCAGGCACTAATCCTGAGAGCCATGTATACAGCAGAAAACAGACAAAAATTCCATTTTTTAGAGTCTAATGGGAGAGCAGAGTAATTTCAATCTCTTATAATACTTCATAGATTATTCTACTCTCTTGTGATTGAAAAACTTTGCAGAGAGCATAAGCCATTTAATACTTCATTGTCTATTGACTCTGGATTATGATGTTTAGGCTCTTAATATGCCTCTTTATTTTTGTTTGAATGCTAGGATGATGTTGCTTTCCTCCAGAGAGGATTTTGCTTATATCTGACAGGTACTTGAAGGCAGTCATAGTCAACACAGAGGTCTACAGACTTTTTCTGTGAAGGATCAGACAGTAAATATTTTAAACTTTGTGGGCCATAGAGTCTCTTTTACAGCTACTCAGCTCTGCTGCTGGAGTCTAAACCACTCATAGACAGTACATAAGTGAATAGCACAGCTATGTCTTAATGAAGTTTTATTTATGGGTATTGATATTTGAATTTCATATAATTTTTGTGTGTCATGAAATATTTTTCTTTTGATTTTTTTTCTCTAGTCATTTACAGTATATAAAAACCATTAAAAATTTTTTTTTGTTTTAAAGATGTGGGATATAATTCAGGGTTATGTATACAAATGTTCATTATGCAGGTACCCTTATTAATGAGGCCATGCCCCCCCACCCCCGCCCCGGGCAGAATTCCACTACTGACAGTCCTTTTCTTACAGTGTTATGATAATTGTTCAAGATTTGAGAAGAATGCTGCTGGTAATTTAATGGGTATTGCTTTAAATCTGTAGATTGCCTTGGGTAGAATGGCCATCTTAACAACGTTGATTCTTCCAATCCATAAACATGAAATATTTCTCCATTTGTTTGTGTCATCTTTGATTTCTTTGAGCAGTGTTTTGTAGTTTTCATTGTAGAGGTCTTTCATGTCTCTGGTTAGGAAGATGCAAAGGTATTTCATTTTTTTTGTGTGTGGCTATTGTGAATGGGATTGTGCTTTTTTTGGGTGGCTGTTTGTTTATTGTTGATGTATAGAAATGCGACTGTCTTTTGCACATTTATTTTATGCCCTGAGACTTTGCCAAAGTCTTTATCAGTATAAGGAGGTTTTTAACAGATTCTCTTGGGTTTTCGAGATATAGAATCATGTCATCTTTAAAGAGGGATAACTTAACTTCCTCTTTTTCTGTTTGGATACCCATGATTTCTTTCTCTTGTGTGATTGCTCTAGCTAGGAATTCCAATACTATGTTGAACAGTAGGGGTAAGAGTGGCATCCTTGTCTTGCTTCAGTTTTCAGAGGAAGATTCCAATTTCTGTCTGTTTAGCAGTATGTTGGCTGTGGGCTCTTACTGTCTTGAGGTATGTTCCATCTATGTCTAGATGTTCGAGGGTTTTTATCAAGAAGGGGTGCTGGATTTTTTTCCATGTCTAATGATATGATCATGTGGTTTTGTCTTTACATCTATTGATGTATTTAATTATGTTCATGGTCTTGTGGATGTTTGACCATCCTGCATCCTGGGGATGAAGCCTACTTGGTCATGGTGAATGTTTTCAGAGATATTTTGTTGGATCTGGTTTGCTAGAATCTTGTTGAGAATTGTAGCATCTATGTTCATTAAGGATATGGCCTGTGGTTTCTTTCTTTGTTGGATCTTTCCCCGGTTTGGGTATCAATGTAATGTTAGCTTCATAAAATGATTTGGGGAGAGTTTCATCTTTCTCAATTGCCTGGAATTCTTTCAACAGGATTGGTATCAGCTCCTCCTTGTATGTTTTGTAGAATTCTGCTGGAAAGCCATCTGGTCCAGGGTTTTTTTTGTAGGTAGTTTTCTTACAACACAGTTGATTTCCTGGGTTGTTATTGGTCTATTTAGGGTCTTGATTTCTACTTGTTTCAACCTGGGGGAGGTTGTGTGATGTTAGAAAATTCTCCATTTCGTTTAGGTTTTCGAGTTTGTTTCCATGCGGGTATACATAGTAATCTCAGATAATCTTTTGTATTTCTTCAGGGTCAATTGTGACTTGATCTTTTGCACTTCTGATTGTGTTTATTTTGACCTTTTTCTCGGCCAGTCTATCTAGGGGTCCATCAATCCTTTTATTCCTTTTAAAGAATCAGCTTTTATTTTGTTGATTTTTTTGTGTTATCTTTTTGTCTTCTATGTCCTGAATTTGGGCTTTTATTATGGTGATCTGGATTCTTCTGCTGAAGTTAGGGTTTTGGTGGTTTTGCTTTCCCAGCTCCGTTAGGTGATTTGTTAGTCTGTAAACTTGTGATCTTTCCATTTTCTTCATGTGTGTTCATAGAGATATGAATTATAGATATGAATTCCCCTCTTAGTACTGTTTTCATGGCATCCCAGAGATTTTGGTAAGATGTTTCTTTGTTTTTATTTGTTTCCAGGTATCTTTTAATTTCCAGGTATCTTAATTTCCATGTTGACCCAGGAGTTGTTTAGCATCATGGTGTTTAGTGTTCATGCCTTTGTGGGTTTGGGGGGAACTTTGTTGGTGTTGATATTTATTTTTATTCCACTATGGTCTGAGAAGGTACATGACAGAATTTCAATCTTATGAAATTTGTTTATGCTTGATTTATGGCCAAGGATGTGGTCAATCTTAAGAGTACATTCCATGTGGTGATGAGTAGAATGTATATTCTGTGGTTGTTGGGTGGAGTGTTCTGTAGGTATCAATTAAGTTCATTTGGTTAAGCATCATGTTGAGGTTCTGGATTTCCTTGTTGACTGTTTGTCTTGATGATCTGTCTAGGGTTGTTAGTGGGGTGTTTAAATCCTCAGCTATGATAGGTTAGAGTTAATATCTTTTTTTAGTTTACCTAGCAGCTGCTTTATGAAAGTTGGTGCTCCTATGTTGGGTGCATATATGTTTAGAATGGATATTTCTTGTTGGATTGAATCTTTTATCATTAAGTAGTGACCTTCCGTATCTTTTTAAATTTTTTATAGCTTAAAGGGTATTTTGTCTGATATTAAGATCACAACTCCTGCTTTCTTTTGTGTTCCATTTGCCTGAAACTTTGTTTTCTATCCTCTTACATTGAGTCTGTGAGTGTCCTTTCTGATGAGATGAGTCTCTTGGAGACAATATATCATAGCCTCATGATATTTTATCCAAATTGCCATTCTATGTCTTTCTTTTCAGTGGTGCAATTAGTTCATTTACGTTCAGGCTAATTATTGAGATGTGAGAGTTTATCCCTGTCATGAGGTTCTAACAGAGTTTGTTGTTGTTACTGCTGTTTGTTTATTTGTCTGTTGTCTTCTTTTGATTTTTGGGTTGATTCATGTGTGTTTTCAATCTTTTTCCTGCATTCTTGTGAAGGACATTGTTTTTCTTTTTTTCCTTTCTTCTGTTTTTAATACTTTCTTTTTTTTTTTTTTTTTTTTTGAGTTGGAGTCTCACTCTATCACCCAGACTGGAGTGCAGTGGCCGCTCCCGGCCACCACAGCCTCAACCTGCTGGGCTCCGGCGATCCTTCCACCTCCGCCTTCCAAGTAGCTGGAACTACAGGCGCACACTACCACGCCCAGCTAATTTGTGATTTATTGTAGAGATGAGGTCTCACCAAGTTGCCCAGGCAGGTCTCGAACCCACTGGCTCAAGCAATGCACTCACCTCGGCCTCCCAAAGCATGGGATTACAGGCTGAGCCACCGAGCCTGGCCCAATACTTTCTTAAGTGTTTCCACTTTCTACTACTAATGTCTACCAATGATACCTAAATTTAGACCTGTGTGCTCTGGCTATATAGAAAAAATGGGTAGGAAAAACTAGTTTCTTGTGTTTATGTAGCTCCTTAAAAATTTTTTTTAAATGTATTTCTCCTTACATTTTTTTCTTTCAGGTTGTATCTACAACAGATCATATAGATACAGAAAAATTGAAAGCCAGAGAACAGATTAAGTTTTTTGAAGAAGTTCTCCTATTTGAGGATGAACTTCATGATCATGGAGTTTCAAGCTTGAGTGTCAAAATTGTAAGTATTATGATTTTTGTTTAAAATTAATGTCTTTCTTCCATTCTTTTTTATTTTTTTGAATTGGAGTCTCATTCTGTCTCCCAGTCTGGAGTGCAGTGGCACGCTCATCTTCTGGACTCAAGCAATCCTCCACCTCAGCTTTTCAAGTAGTTGGAACTACAGTTGCATGCCATCACACCTGGCTAATTTTTTTTATCTGTTGTAGAGACAAGGTCTCGCCAAGTTGTCCAGGCTGGTCTTGAACCCCCAGACTCAGGCAGTCCTCTTGTCTCCACTCCCAAATTGTTGGGATTATAGGTGTGAGCCATTGTGTCTGGCCTTTCTTCCATTCTTAACATTATAGCAATTATAGCAGAAATATGAGACTCACTTTGAATCACACTGAGTTTTAACGTGTTATCACATACAGTTCCTCTTGGATCTAGAGTACATCTTATTGAATACCCTTTATAAAATTTCTACCTCTTAGTATTTAAGTTTAGCAAAGGACTTTTTAAAAACATAAATCTTTACTTTGGCAGAGCATTTTTAAATAGACCCCTGGTTACTTTATTATTTATTTGCTTAATATTTAATCTTTTTTTTTTTTTTTTGAATTGGAGTCTTACTCTGGCGCCCAGACTGGAGTGCAGTGGCATGCTCATGGCCACCCCAGCGTCAACCTGCTGGGCTCCGGCAATCCTTTCGCCTCAGCCTTCCAAGTAGCCGGAACTACAGGCGCACGCTACCATGCCTGGCTAATTTTTTATTTGCTGAAGAGACAAGGTCTCACCAAGTTGCCCAGGCTGGTCTCACACCTGCAGGCTCAGGCAGTCCACTTGCCTTGGCCTCCCAAAGTACTGGGGTTACAGGCTGAGCCACTGAGCCCAGGCCCATATTTGCTTATTATTTAATCTTGCATGAAGACTATGGCTTAATGTTCATATTTTGTATTAAAAATGATGTTGGTAGGATCTACAGCTAGCAAGGTGGATGTCATTTTAAAAAATGAACCATGCGTTAGGATTTCAGTGCCTCATTAAACTACCATTTCAGTTTTCAGCATAGGAGTAGAAAACAGAAATGGGAAGTATAAATTTCCTTCTCCTTATGTATTGTTTCCTGGCAGTGGAAGACAAAAATACTTTCACTAACAGTGTTACTGGTGGAGCATACTTAAAGAGCATATTAGGCCACTAGCAGTTAATTTGTATTTGTTTACTACTAGGCTATCATTGGGTTTCTAATATTCCCCCAAAAAACTCATCTGACACTTTTTACTGTATGCCTTATTCTTTAAGACCTAGCTAAAATATTACCTCCTCTCTAAGGCCTTTCACATTGCCCCTAGGCAGAGTTAAGTAGTCCTTTTCCATACTACTGTAATAAGTACAAAAAAAATCTCAATTATGGTACTTATCATGAAGTCTGTCAAAGTCTTCACAGCATCAAGCATGTGTTTGTGTGTTGTGATTTAAAGAATGAAAACAACATAAAAGCAGAACAAATTTGTTTTAAAGTCACATTTTTCTATAGAATCATAGGATTTTAGAATTGTAGTAAATTTTTAGAGAATCATTTACTCCAGCCTCCGTATTTTATAGACAAGTCCAAAAAGATTAGTTTACCTAAGATCTTGAAACGAATTATTTGCAAGGTTTTTGTTGTACCATCTAATATAAATCAGCATTCTAGCATTAGGTAGTTGTTTTCATAGCACCTTACTCCCTTACTCACTAACAACTCTCTGAATTTACCTTTCTTCATCTAGATGTATTCACTCTCTAATTCATTCAGTCATGTACCTTTCTACCTGTCTGCCACCTACTACATTGACTATGTTGATATTCTTTATGCATTTGCATGTCTGGGTGTGCATCTGTATCCATGGGGGTGGACATATATCTATGATGTACCTGAGTGGGTAGGTATGTGGGGAACACATGTTTTTTGTGGAGGAAGGAGTTGCCCGAGAGGATATGGGCATAAATGTATTATGTGTGTACCAGAGTAAATAACCTCAAGTGCTCTGTCTTCTCACCTTGTGTAAGTGTAAGTTATGTAACAGGATTGTTTTTGTAAGACTCCCTGGAAGAATTTCATTAGAATATTGTCCTTGTCTGGGTTGGTTCCTTTCTAACAATGTAACGAATGTTACTGTAAATAAAGTAAATGACAGTTTCTGGCTTAGGGGCAATGGGGCATGGACAAATGAAGTTTCCTTCACTTCTGTGGAAGCGAAGACTAGCTTGGCAAATAAGGATGTAGATGAGAAACCAGGCATGTGGCATTTGGGAAACTAAGGAAGTCATACTTTTCAAGAAGGAAGGCATCAAGATCAGTGTCATGTTGAGAGAGGTCTTGTAAGCTTAGAACAGAACTAAAAACTTTGTGCTAGCAGTTAGGATAGTGTTGCTCACTTTGGCAAGAACAGTTTAAGTTACATGATTAGGGAGTAAACGAAAAACGTAGAGGTGGAGGTAGAGTGTAGATGTAGGCCAAACTTCCAGAAAATTTAAGAGTGCAGAGAAGAAACAGACATAGCTAAGAGAGAACATGAGGTTGACAGAGGTGTGTGTATTTTAGTTTTTTAAATACAGAGAAAATTAGCCTGTTTAGATGCTTACAGGATGTAGCCACTTACGAAGAGGGGAGAAGGTGGATAGAGTGAGGTTTCTGAGGATAAGGAATAGAGAAGGAAGAGGAAGGCATTGAGCCTTTGTTATCTGTGAGATGCCATGCTAGAATTGGCCTACATCGTCTCGCTTAATCCTAAGGAAATTGCTATGCAGTGAATACTTCATATCCCTGTTTTACAGATAAGAAAGTGGAGGGACAGAGATATTAAGTAACTTGTCCAAGATCAATCACACAGTGAGTCAATTTGACTCTCTGTTCTTGCTCATAGTCCATTAGGATCTAGATGTAGGTAGAAGGATTAGCCTTTGGCAGAGAAGAGAGATCTGCTTCTTCCATGATGATAGGAGGGAAGGGGAATGGGATGTGGGTAAGTCTGTCTCTACTTCAGTGATTCTCAAACCTGGAGTTTATCTAAATTACATAGGGAGATTCGAGATTTAGTTCTTTTTGAACACTGTTGGGCAAGGAATATTTATTTGAATATACATAGCACACTTGCAGTATGTTGTTGAATGGAAAGATGGATAGACAAATGTGAGAATGAAGGGAGTAAGTCAGGGAGTTAGTCCCTGATCTGAGATTTAGGTGTACAGATTTCTCCAGCCAGAGGAGAGAAGGGTCTGGTGGTAGAGCAAGGTGATTACTGTTGCATTTTCTGAGTTAGCAGTTGTGAGAATTGATGAGTTCAAGCTGTCATATTACCTACTGCTAGAGAATGAAGTGTGATCATCATTTCCAAAGCCCTCACTAGGTATGTTCCACTTAAAGCTCACCTAAGAAGGTCATTTTATTGACATTTTCCCCTTAGAGCTTTCCCAGATTTGAAATCTACATGTCCCCAATTGGTATCAAGTAAAATTTGTACCCATCAGAAATTATGTTTAGTTTAACAGAGCTTTCTAAAGAACTATATATTTTTAGGGATGACCTTATATCTTTCCTTACTGCTAGGCGTGTTACTAGGTATGGAATATGTGAAAATTCGTTTTTTTTCTTATTTATCACAGGTGGGTTCCCCCTGTTTATATCATCTCACTTTCAGAATGTTCTTAGACTCATTGGAAGTGGCAGTAGTAGTAGTGTTCATTGCTTTTACTTGATGTTTTAACTTTGGCAAGAAAACTGCTAAAGGTTTTTAATTGTTTTAGAATTTCAAGACTGTTTGCTTATGAGTGTTTATTTCTTGGTGTTCATAGTAATTATAAAACACTCAGAAAAGTGCAGCTGAAAGAATGAAAGCTGCTTATATGACAAACTAATTTATTTCAGATTACTGATATTATTGGATAGAGCCTTTTAATTTACTCTTAATGTATTTTGCTGTTTCAGAGTTTTGAAGCATTTTCCCCACCTTGTTTTCAATTCTGCACCTAGGCAAGTTTCTCTTTACAAAAAAAAGTCCTTGTTTCCTTGTAGTACAGCTTCCCAGGGAAAAGAGTAGATTTAGAGCTCTGTACACAATGAGATCTGGATGTTTCGGATTTGCTTCATTGAGTTTATTGTGAGTTTTGATAACTTTATATGTGAATGGCATTCCCTCTATCTAATTAAAAGATATTTGCTTGAGAAATTCTTGTATTTCTAAATTAGCTTCAATATTTGTTTTTAGGTTGGAATTTTGTGTCCCTAACATTCTACTCTCCTTGGCCGGGCTTATGACTTGTGCAGCTTCTCTAATAATAGAGATCTAAAGAGAATATATCCTCATGCTAATATATTAGATTTTAACTTTCAAAGGAAATAAATACTGGCAGTGCTGTGGTGTTCTGTCAGGGATGTTACAGTAAATGGTTAGTACCATCCGAGCAGAGTCAGGGTGAAAATTGTCCACCTTCTGCTTGCATGTTTTACCTAGGTATCAAATCTACAGAACAGGAACATCTTCTTCATCTCTGGGACAAGGAATTCTGCCATGTCTGTGCAGTGGTAGCTAATGTTAGAAACACAGTCCTATTTAATTGTCACATTTTACAGAGAGACAGTGCCTCAGAGATTTGTTTCTTCCTTCCCCTCTTTATGTGGATGAAGAGGGAGACCTTGGGTGGTTTAGTCACTTTTGCTGTGAGTAAGAGGTTCTCAACCTTATACCCATTAGCTCATTTTTTTTTTAGTAAATACTTTAAGCTGAAGTATTAATTTATAGATATTACTACCCTGAAGTGAAATTCATAGATAAGTTGACTACCTACTTTGCAGTGAATCAAGATAATATCTTAATGATAAAATAAAAGGGAAATGAGAGGAAATGGATTTAGAATAAAATGTATTTCAATGTGTAGATCCATAAAATGACTGTATTAAAGATATAATGAAGTAGTTAGGTACTTATATTTGCATATTGAGCCATTTTGAATACAATAGCTACAACTGTAGGCTGATAGAGATGTCATATGTCAGTTAGTGACTCAAATAACACAATTTTCCAAAATGGTGACAACTCTTAGTGACGTTCTGAATAAAACACAATAGAATCTTTCTTTGATTTACGAGATAGTTGCCTTCCTGGATAGTTGGGTGAATTTCTAATTTCTGTGTAAAATGGAATTGGGCTCTTTTCACCTGCATGAATGCCAGGTGAGAGATTGGAAGTTTTGTGTGATGCAGGACTGGACTTTGTTGTGTAGGAGTGTCATGTGTATCCCAGATCTACCATTTCTGGTTGTTACTTACTAAATGTTAATATTGGTTGCTTATTGTTGTGACAACAAAAAATACAATCACAGATTCCCAGACATCCTTTAGGAGATAGGTACTGCCCTAAAATATACAATGTGCTAGTGGCAGAAATGACACTAGGACTCTGGCCTCTTGATTCCTGCTCTCCCCACTCTGCCCTGCTGAATGATGGCTCAACTTGCTGCCTGTGTTATACCTGGTGTGACTGTTAACAACTAATTATGAAAATTTGAAGAAATGTTATGAATCAGCCTTTTCCATCATTTATAAAAAGCTGTCTATAATAATGTCAAGTAATAATGATGGCATCCCAATTTGTTGTAACGTATCAAGCTGTCATAAGTCAGGTTTCTTTCTCTAGCCTTCCTTTATTATACGTCTTGCTTTTAAGTCTGTTGCGGATAACCCCATCAGAATGCAGTTTGACTTGGAGCCTTTTCTCTTGCAAAGATGGCTATTTTATTCAGCTAATGATAAAGGAGCTCTTGCAGTGTACTGGATACTTTTCTAGGCAATGGGATATGGCGATGGACAAAGCAGACATTTCCACTGTCATGAAGCTTACTCAAGTGGGAAGAAATAGGCATTAGGCAGGTAAACACATGAATGAATAGAGTTACACGTCTGTTGATCTGTGATGGGGTGCTGTGAGAGAATGACAAGGGGAAAGTACCATGATGTAAGTGGTAAGAAAGGCCTCCTGTGGAAGTGACAGTTTACACTGATCTGAAGGACAAGTGAGATTAACCAGGGTAATACTCGAGGTAGGAGTACTGATGTGTAAATTTCCTGAGGCAGGAAAGTGCTTAGCCTGCAGCTGGTGACTTTCTAAGCAGTAAGCCACTGTTGTTACTGGCTTATCCTGCGATTTCTTCTTTCTTTATTAATGTCCCCCTGTGCTACAGGCACTTCCCTGAATATGTCTTACATTTCATGCTTCTGTACTTTTTGTGCATGCTGCTCCCCTTTCCAGAATTCTCCTTCCCGTCCCTAGCTGTTCTTTCCATGGTCAGCCCAAGCATTGCCTTCCTGCCTTTCTCCAGCAGACATCGGTCCTTCTTCCTCTGAGTGCTTGTTGAGCCTTGTACATGCCTGTGTTATAGCAGCTGCCACATCAGTTTGACTGTTTCCCTGGTTGATAAACTTTTCGAGTATTGGGATTCTATTTTTCCGTTTATATAAATCCAAGACCTACTATATAGTAAAAACTTGGCACTTAGAACAATACTTATTGTAAATAACCATGCATATTCATTCCAACGATCTAAATGCCATCCAACTGCTCCCTTCCTGCCCCCAGGCCCCACCTTCTTACTCTGTCTCCTGATAATGCCTTTCTTTAGTAGTTATACTGAGAAAGCACAGGAATTTGTCGATGTGCCACAAATGAAAGGTATTAAGAACATGTGCTAGACATATCTTTAGCAGTATTACGTAGTGCCTAATTGGTTACACTGAATTAAAGCGTTCTGTTTAAGGTCTTTTGCCTTTATTTTATGTAAAGTGAATAAAAGTGAGTAATGACAAACAACTAGGTTGTTTTCGTTTATTTTGGTGTTGGTGTTGACATAGTGAGCATTATAATTCTCATGTTACTTGGGTATCTTTTAAACTTCAATATTTTTTGAACTAGAAAAATATTTTGTCATTGTAGAAAACAAACTATGATGTTAGTTTGCACAAAGTTTTGAAGCTAGTTAGAACTAGGACAAAGAACCTCTAGTTCAGAGATTTTTATATACTGCTATTCAGTCCTTTTCCAATGCTATTTTTAAAAATAATTTTTCCTTTTAGCAAAGTAATATAATATTTAATTTTTATTAAAATATTTGTGTCTTTTTTTTCCCCAGAGAGTAATGCCTTCTAGCTTTTTCCTGCTGTTGCGGTTTTTCTTGAGAATTGATGGGGTGCTTATCAGAATGAATGACACGAGACTTTACCATGAGGTATCTCTTCTCATTTAGTGAATACATTAATTGATACTGTTTATGTTACTTCACTGGCAGTCTGAGAATCTGAAGTTAAATAATCTATTATATGGCAGTCCTCCTTAAATCTTTAAGTTTAGGTGTTTCAAATTCACTGTTGACCTTACGCCTTTTATTGAAACAATAGATCTTCTTTTTTAAAAGTTCTGGTAGCTGAAAATGTTTTCTAAAAGACACTTCTTAGTGGGGAAGGAACATTTTAAAAGAAATTTGTATGTACTTAATCTGTGTTTAAGAAAACTGTCCTTTAACCTTTACTTTTGTTTATTACATGTGCTGTTTATATATAATGTCCTGATGTTAGAAATACCAATTACATGGCCTCCTGAAATTTGGATTACATAATTATTTTGATAGTTGTTTTAAAGTTTGAAAGCTCTGCGTTCCATCTGAAGGAGGTGTTAATGTACAGGGTTTTTTTTTTTTTATGTTAAAAAAGGTAAAGGACTTAATTTCTGAGTGAAATTTTTTTTTTTTTTGAGTTGCCGTCTCACTCTGTGGCCCAGGCTGGAGTGCAGTGCATGATCACAGCTCACCGCACCTCCAGCTCCTGGGCTCCAGCAATCTTCCTGCCTCAGCTTCCCAAGTAGCTGGGACTATACTACAGCACATCACACCTGGCTAATTATTTTATTTTTTGTAGAGATGAAGTCTCACTGTGTTGCCTAGGGTAGTCTCTAACTCCTGAACTCAAGCAATCCTCCCACTTTGGCCTCCCAAAGTTCTGGGATTACAGGTGTGAACCACCTATGCCTGGCCCTGAATGAATTTTTAACTTCAGATTTGTGATCATGTAGAATGGAGAATTAGAGAAGGGATCACCAGTATTAGGTATGATAGTCATGGTAATGGTTAACTCTAATAGCAATCCTATGAGATCAGTGTTGCTATTATCGCTTTTTTATACTGAGGAAACTAATGCAAAGAAGAATTAGGTAAATTGTCCAAATTATGCAGCTAGTAGGTAGCAGAACTGGAATTTGAACCCGGTAGGATAGGATTGGGTTGGGGTTTTCCCAGATCTTTACTAAGGGATTTTTTTTTCTTGAAATAACACAGTAAATAAGATTTTTTTAAAAAATGTTTTTCTTAAAAAAAAAAGAGAGAGCCGGGCTCGGTGGCTCAGCCTGTATTCCCGCGCCTTTGGGAGGCTGAGGTGAGTGAATTGCCTGAGCCCACGGGTTCGAGACCCGCCTGGGCAGCGAGACCTCATCTCTACAATAAATCAAAAAATCAGCTGGGTGTGGTGGCGCATGCCTATAATTCCAGCTACTTGGCTGCTGTACCGTACATCCGCCTTGAACCCGCGGGCTCCCAAAGGCCCGGGATTACAGGCTGAGCCACCGAGCCCGGCTTCAAAAGATTATTTTATATAGTAGTCTACAAATATTCAGGCAACTGCCCAGAGTTGTATGTACATGAATGTTCACAACAATGTTGTTTATGATAGCAAAAAGGAAGGAAGGAAGGCACTTAATGCCCATTAAATGAGTATTGATTAAATTGTTAACTTTAATATCCATATAATTGAAAAATAAGCAATTGTTAAAATTGATGGCAGAGAATTATATTTAACTAATTTAGAAAGATATCCATCTCAGTGTTGAATTTTGAAAAGTGAGTGTGGGTTGGGCACAGTGGCTCACACCCGTAATCCCAGCATTGGGACGACGAGGCAGGAGGATTGCTTGAGGCCAGCAGTTGAAGACTGGGAGTTGGAGATCAGTACAGATATTGAGACCTCCAGCTCTACTAAACACACACACAATAAAAATTTTTTAACCAAGAAGAAAATTGTAATAAATTACCGTTCCAAAACCTAACTTTAAAAATCTTAAGTGGGAAGAACTAAATTACAAACAAGGTGATTTTAAGTAAGCAAGTTGGCAGGAGTTTTGTGGCAATGGGAAAGAATAAAAAATTTTAAGCATTTTTTTTGGAACAGAAAAGTAGCCATAGTTATGTAGGTAAATAACAATACAGCATAAGGAAAAGATGTAATTCCAAACTTTGTCATCAAAATCTCTTTCTTGTTTACATACACATCCTTTCAAAGTAAGCCTTTGCCTATGTTTCTCTTACATGGTAATTATTAAATCTGTTTACAATGTGCATCCAGTATTACTATAAAATATAGGAACTGGAAATAATAATTTAGAATTCTCGGTGAGAGCTAAATAGGAGTTATCTCAGTGTAGAACAAGGTGTTTATGTCAGACTTCATGCTTCATACAACCTGCTCTAAAATGTAGGCAGTCTGTTTAATAGAAAAGATTTGTAACTCAGTATAGTTAAATTTATTACTCTTTTTTATTTTTAAATAAAGGCTGACAAGACCTACATGTTACGAGAATATACTTCACGAGAAAGCACAATTGCTAATTTAATGGTAAGTATTTAAATTTCAGTTTTTAGAAGTTGAATTTTAATGTTTCATTTAAGTATGGTATCCCTGTAACCCCAACTACCCAAATGTTTATATCCCTAGACCCATTCATTCACCTAATGGGCCTCTATAGGATATATTCTTTTTTAAAATTTAATTTAAAATTTAAAAATTAAATTTAGGCCAGGAGTGATGGCTCAAGCCTGTAATCCCAGCACTTTGGGAGGCCAAGGCAAAGGATTGCTTGAGCCCAGTGGTTGAGACCAGCCTGGGCAACTTGGCGAGACCTCGTCTCTACAATAAATCAAAAAATTAGCCAGGCATCATGGTACATGCCTGTAGTTCCAGCTACTTGGAAGACTGAGGCAGAAGGATTGCCTGAGCCCAGCAGGTAGAGGCTGCTGTGGCCATGAGGCTGTATTCCAACCTGGGCAACAGAGTGAAACTCCAACTCAAAAAAAAAAAAAATTATTATTTCTCCAAGAAGAATCTATAGGATAAGTTCTACTGGAGCATAACTTTTCTGAGCTTACCTTACCTACAAAAACATTTAGAGTTGCTGGGTACTTTAGCCATCATTCAATCTAATTTCCACATTTTGCTCTGGAGAAATTGAAACCCAAAGGGGTGATGGAGCTCGTTGATGATGACAACAATTGGGTTTCCAAATTTCCACTTACTACTCTGCCAGCCTGTCATTTCTTTCTACACAATCTCCTTTCCCCCCCTAAAATGTGATGATTCAATATCATGACTTGTTTGTTTGGCATAATTTCCCTTTATTTATTTGCTCTCCTGGGACTTGTGAAAGGACTTCCTTAGAACTTAGGATTCTATAATTGTTGCTTAAAAAGTGATACCTTCCTATAAACTTGATATTGTTTTCACCCTTGATATTTATTTCTGTCTGGGTATAGAGTATACATGGTTTAGAAAAGTTATGTAGATTCTGTCATAGAATACATACTGGTTTCTAATTCAGGACTAGTGTTTTTTTGGTGGGGGCAGTTGAGTTGGAGTCTCACTGGCTTTAGTGCAGTGGCACGCTCACAGACACCGCAGTGTCAACCTGCTGGACTCGAGGGATCCTTCTGCCTCAGCCTTCCAAGTAGCCAGAAATGTATGTGTGCGCTGCCACACCCGGCTAATTTTTTGTAGAGATGAGGTCTTGCCAAGTTGCCCAGGCTATTCTCAAACCTGAAGACTCAGGCAATCCCCTTGTCTTGGCCTCCCAAAGTGCTGGGATTACAGGCTTGAGCCACTGTGCCCAGCTGAAGACTAGTGTTTTTAAGTTACAAGAGCAACAGGGATAGGGAGTTGGGTTGAGATGTATTAAATTCTTAGGATATTTATGGGAGCATTATAAATTAAATAACTTTGTGGTGTTTGATGAAATCATCCAGTAACAAAGTTGAATGATTCATTAACAAAAAATACCTGTTATTTTTTGGTGATTCTTATATGCATATTTGCACCTGATTTTGAAATTGGCATGCTTTGTAAATGCTTGCGCCAAAACGTTTTCAAAGGGAGGGGGAGGGAAGGGGCAAGGATTGAAAAACTGCCTCTTGGGTACCATGCTCACTGTGTGCCTGATGGGTTCAGTAGAAGCCTAAACCTCACCATCACACAGTGTACCCATGTTGCAAACCTGCACATGTACCCCTTGAATCCAAAGTTAAAAATTACAAAAGCATTTTCAAGAAGTGTCAATACAATAACTGAGTATATGCTAATATGATTTATATATTTCCTAGCATGTTTCACCTTCCCTCTTCACGGAACCTAATGAAATATCCCAGTATTTACCAATAAAGGAAGCAGTTTGTGAGAAGCTAATATTTCCAGAAAGAATTGATCCTGACCCAGCAGACTCACAAGGAAGTACACCTGTGGAATAGAATGTGATACAACATATACTCACTGTGGAATCTGACTGGACACCTTGGCTATTTATAGGGGGATATTTTTATTATGAAAATTAATTGCCTTGTTTATGTGCAGATTTTCTGTAGCCTTAAAGGATTAAAAAAAATAAAGGATTATTGCAGGCAGGTTCCACTCAACTGCTCTTTGTACAGTCTGTCTTCAAATTCATATTCCAGATTTACATTTGCTGGAGTTAAATTTGGATTTCTAAATTGTCACAAAATGGGACCTGAGCTGTAGTGATGTCTGTGTCTCATGAATAGTGAGCAAGCACAACCTGCGTTCATCATGAAACAGTGTCTTCTGCCATGAGGAGGCTAATTTAAACCAGAGAATCTCAGTGTCTTGTGACTTTCGTAGGATCCTGATCATGCATGTCGATGTACTGGCTGTTCACTTTGGGCTTTCCGGTATTTATTTACATTTCTGGAGAGTTGTCACTTGCCACATAGGAAATTATTCTCATAATTTAGTGATCTTCACCCATAAGATTTTAAAAATATATTTCCCCCAATTTTAAATTGGCTATGAAATTTAAAGAAAGTTTTAGACATAGAACCAGAACCAAAAATGCCCGGGTTTTGGAGAACTTATGCTGTCATGTACATGGAAACATGAGCATGCTTACTGCTGATAGGTAGGATAGCAGAGCTGCCTTTCCTCCGTCACTAGGTGCTTTTTCTTATGTGTGGTTCTCCTTGTACTGATATTGTTTGTTTCCTTCTTCCTTGCAATCTCAGAGTGAATAAATCCCTTAAATTTGGAACTGGCCCTAAAAAGCACAAAGGGCTTATTAGGGACCGTTTTTAGCAAAGCAACAAGATTAATTTTCTGCTTAAGATATTTGTGGAATAGGTGTGGAAGAGGAGGGGGCATATTTAAATTACAAAAGCCAGTTTTTCTATTTTACAATTCATGTTTGTAACATTACAAGGGATCTAGTAAAATGTAATTAATTAGCACAGGGCCCAGGTAGTGTAGAAAGTACACTTCAAATCTATTTGGTTATTTTGATGATGACCCCTTAAACATTTTCTTTTCTGCTTTTCTAAATAGTCTTCATAAAGCAGACAGTGATTATAAAGCACCAAATAAGGGATTATTTGGATTGGATTTTTAAAACTAATTTTTTGAAGGTCAGAAGGTGAGAAAAAATCCCTGCTTATGTTCTGATTTGAAGTAACTGTATTACTGAAGTAACATATTTCCACTTGGTAGATAGATCATTAAGAAAGAAAGAATTGAACGTGTTAGCAAAGTTCTTCAGGTATTAGCCTGAAGATAAATTTTAGTTAAACAGATACACTTGGATATTCACCATTGCTCAAACTTGTGTGTTATCGTGAGCCAACAGGCAGGACGTGTTTATTATGTGCATTTGGTCACGAATGGTTTTGGTATTTGTCTGCCTTCTGTATCACCTCCAAGGTATAGGAAATTAGGGTTTTGTTGACTTTAAGAAAACAAGTGGTATGTTCACTGTGTATTCAGTATACCTGTATTTAATGTTTTCTTATAGAACAGAAAAGTGAGTGTGTGTATATAATATATACACACACACTGTACTCAGCTGTTTGTTTTACTTGCCATGCAGATTTGAACCGAGCAAACTATTCATGCAAATTATAAGAAATGAAAAATGTATGACTATTCATTAGTTGGAGCTTCTGGGCAACATCGTGTGTGTGTGTGTGTGTGTGTGTGTGTGTGTGTGTGTGTGTGTGTGTGTGTGTGTGTGTACACATACTTTTTTTTTAACTTGTTGATTCAATGTCTTGGTCCCTGAGTAGTGCTAGATTACTTATTTTGAGAACTCATTGTTAAAAATCATAGGGAATTAAAAGAATTGGCCCTTACCCCCCCCCCCCCCTTATTTTAGATGATAAGAGGTGGGTAGAATGAGTGTACTTCTGAAAATTGTATTAGTTTATTCCTGTGGGGAATACCAGGAAAATGTGTATTTGCCCATTGCTAAATATGACATGCCATTTTATATTTATTTGTCCCAAGTGTCTTTTTTGTAAGAAGAGAATAAACAATAAGGAATTACTGATGCGTTTTGCTGTTTCATTTATTTCGATTTTTCTTACAGCTTAATTAAAGAATGCTTTGGGCTATATTTTCTTATTTGTGCTTTATGTTTGAACTCAGACAACATTGTAGATAGATTCTCCAGGGAGATTATGAATGAAAACCTAACTCCACTTACCTTTGTGCTCTTGGCTCTCCTCTCCCTCTGTCCCTTAGTACTTCTGTGGATGTTTTAATTAACTGGTATTTTCAGTATCTTGGGTTAATGTTTTTTGTTTTTAAAAATATAAATCCCTGTCATATGTATCATTCCATTTCATTTTGAGTACTGTGTGTTTAATATGGTGCTAGGTATAATGAATTACAACAAGGAAGGGTTGTAGTTTATGTTTTCATGGAGTTACAAATTTTGATAGGTGCAGTGATCCAAATGTTAATGACTTAAGAGAATATCAGAAAATCAACTTAAGTAGAGGCAGTCAGAGTTCTGCTACTAGAGAGGATACAGAAAGCCTCAGGAGACTGTCATTCCCATATTAGCAAGGAGAAAATGCTGAGTAATCTATAAAATTACAGCTTGCCCTTGAACTGAGATCACAAGACAAACTTAACCCCAATGAGTGATAAGCCCTTCAAGGAGAGATGGAACATACAAATAAACTTTCATGTTAGGAAGCACCCAAGAGAACAAGGTGGCCAGTATACACAGGCAAGAAAACAGCAAAAAGTTGAACAAATTCTTAAAGGCTATGTGTGGGCATGCTTATTATGTCTCAAATAAGGGCAATTCATATACACTCGTCAGTTCTTTCCTACAGTCCTAAGACAGGGCACCAGAAAGTCTCAGTGGTTCAGGTACACAGAAGGTAATTGACTGCAGCTGGTGGGTGGGTATGACACCCCTGCCTGCTTTCCCCAGGCCTTTCTCTTGAAGGATGCAAAAGCCTTGGGCTTCTGTGGGGAAGAGCAACAAACCCTCTCACCTCTAGGGCCTGGGCTAAAATTCATTGCTTCTGGAGGAGGAATATAGGCAAAACCCATCTGCATCTGGGAGAAGGGTAGGAAATGCTCGGCTTTCAGGACACAGGCAAACAATCATGACTGCCAGAGAAGGAGTAGAAGCAAGAAATGACCCTGGAGGAGGGACAGAAAAACCACCTGGCCCATGATCCCACATGGGTAGCAAGAAGAGGTCTGCTGCGACTGGGGGAGGACAAGAAATTCTTGCTCACACAAGACCAACAATAGATTTAAGACAGAGTTTTGTTATTGCCAGGAAGTGGAGCTGGGATGTAGAGAAAGCCAAATCCCTGAGGGCCAGACGCATAAAGCCTGCCTCAGACTAAGGCTAGCCAAGGGCGACAGAAAAAAACCTTCCTTTCCCTGCAATGAGCCTAGCACTGAGTAACAAGGAGCACCAGTCTAATGTTGAGGAAGCAGCAAGTGTATGATTATAGATCTTTCTGTGGTGTAGGCATGCAGGGATTCCTGAAAGTTGGTGGTAGGACTCAGAAAATCCTCCTCCACTCCAAGTGCTCTGTAAGCATAAGGCACAGCAGTCATCACTGGAAGAATTCGAAGCCTGTACTGAAATGGTAACAGCAACAAGACAATTCAAGACCATATAAACATATCTGCATTGACACAATCCCCAAACTGGTAGTCTGATAGAAGTATGTGCACTTAGAGATGTAAGCACAATCTACCTTATTCCTTCTGTTATATACATGATGTCTGGCAGTCAATCAAAAGTCAACAACCCAATTCAGGGATGACGCACATGTTGGGACTGTCACAGACTTTAAAACAACTGGTTAATATATTAACACATCTAGTGGAAAAGGTGGGAAATCATGAACAGATGGAATTTTGGCAGAGAAATGGATAAGCAAGAGTCAAACAAAAACAAATTTTAAAAACCCCAGAACATCCGAGAGAGAGAATTTCTTCGGAAAACTTAATACATATGAAGAGAGGTCCATAGCAATGATGTAAATAGATAGAAGTAGGGAAAAAGAGTAGTGGAAGAACAATACAGAGGATCCACAAACAGACAAGATCAGTCTGACGTACAGGAATACCTTCAAGATGCTGCAGTTCCATCCCAGATCACTGCAATGAAGCGAATATCGTAAAAAAAGCAAGTCACATGTTGGTTTCCCAGTGAATTTAAAAGTTATGTTTACACTATAGTTACATTAAGTGTACATTAGCATCATGTCTGAAAAATATACACACCTTAATTTAAATATACTTTATTGCAAAAAAACCTAACCATCATCTGAGCCTTCAATGAGTCGTTCTCTTTTCGCTGGTGGAGGGTCTTGCCTCGGTGCTGATGGCTGCTGACTGATTAAGGTGGCCGTAACCATTTCTTAAAGTAAGATACCAGTGAAGTTTGCTGCATTGATTGACTCTTCCTTTCAAGAATGACTTCTCTGCAACATGCAGTGCTATTTGACAGCTTTTTACCTACTATAGAACTTTTCCAAATTGGAGTCAATCCTCTCAAATCCTGCCACTACTTTATCAACTAAGTTTATGTTATATTCTAAATTCTTTGTTGTCATTTCAACAATGCTCACTGCATCAACAGTAGATTCTATCTCAAGAAACTACTTATTTTGCTTATCCACAGGAAGCACCTCCTCACTCCGTTAGTTTTATCATGAGATTGCAACCATTCAGTCACATCTTCAGGCTCCAATTCTCTTGCTGTTTTCACTACATCTGTGGAGACTTCCTTCCTCCTTGAAGTTAATATTGATATTTCAATCTCCTCCCATGAATCACAAATGTTATAAATCTAGAATGGCAAATCCTTTCTGGAAGGTTTTTGATTGACTTTGCCCAGACCCATCAGAGCAATCACTATTTATGGCAGCTATAGCCTTACAAAATGTATTTCTTAAATAAAAAGATTGTAATCACTTCTGGATCCATGGGCTACAGAATGGATGTTGTGTTAGCAGACATGAAAACAACATTCATCTCCTTGTATTACTCCATCAGAACTCTTGGGTGACTAGGAACACTGTCAATGAGCAGTAATATATTGAAAGGAATCTCTTTTTCTGAGCAGTAGGCTTAAAATATTCAGTAAACACTGTAAAGAGATGTGCTGTTGTTCAGTCTTTGTTGTTCCATCTACAGAGCACAAGCAGAGTCAATTAAACACAATTCTAATGGCCCTAATATTTTCAGAATGGTAAATGAGCATTGATTGGCTTCCACTTAAGTCACCAACTGCATTTGCCCCTAAGAAGAGAATCAGCCTGTCTTTTGAAGTTTGAAGTCAGGCATTGACTTCTCTCTAGCAATGAAGTCCTAAATGTCATCACCTTCCAATAAAAGGTTATTTCATCTACGTTGAAAACCTTTTGTTGAGTGTAGCCACCTGATCTTAGCTAGATCTTCTGGATAACTTGCTGCTTCACTTTGTACTTTTATGTTATAGAGATGGTTTCTTTCCTTAAAACTCACAAACCAACCTCTTGTGGATTCAAACTTTTCTTCTGCAGCTTCCTCACCTTTCTCAGCTTTCATAGAATTGAGGAGACTTAGGGCCTTGCTCTGGGTTAGGCTTTGGCTTAAGGGAACGTTGTGGCTGGTTTGATCTTCTATCCAGACCATTTGGACTTCCTCCATATCAGCAATAGAATTATTTTGATTTTTATCATTGTGTGTTCACTGGAGTAGCACTTCTTTTCCTTCAAGAACTTTTCTTTTGCATTCACAAACTTTGTTGCAAGAGACCTAGCTTTGGCCTGTCTTGTCTTTAGATATGCCTTCCTCACTGTGCTTAATCAATTCTAACGTTTGATTTGAAATGAAAGTGTAACTCTTACTCAACCACTTAGAGGCCATTGTAGGTTATTAATTGGCCTAATTTAAATGTTGTTGTGTTTCAGGGAATAGGGAAGCCTGAGGAGAAGGAGAGAGATGGGGAAATGGCCAGTCAGTGAAGCAATCAGAGCACACATAACATTCGTCCACTAAGTTGGACATCTTGCATAAATGCTGTTCACAGAGCCCCAAAACAATTAAGATAGTAACATCAAAGATCACTGATCACAGATCGCAGAAGCAGATATAGAAATAAGAATGTTTGAAATATTGAGCAAATTACCAAAGTGACACAGAGACACAAAGTTTATGTAAAATAATGCCAGAAATAAAAAAGACCATAGCAGCATTGAAGAATGCTTTTGATGGACCCATTAGTAAGCTGCACATGGCTGAGAAAAGAATCCTGAACTTGAGTGTATCTCAATAGAAACCTTCAAAGTGGGAGAGCAATGAGGAAAAAAAAGACTGAAAAAAGAATCCTAGAATGATGGGACAACTACAAAAGGTATAAGTACAAAAAGGTATAACTACAAAAGATATACTCTTGGAATACCAAGAGAAGGAAGAAAGAAAAGAACAGAAGAAATATTTGAAGCAATAATGACTGAGAATTTCTGCAAATTAATGCCAGACATCAAATCACAAATCCAGGAAGCTCACAGGATAAATGCAGAAAAAACAACAATAACAGCAACAAACACTACTCCTAGCCATATCATGTTTTTTAAGTATTAAAAGAAGTCAGAGGAAAAGGCACCTTACCTACAGGGAAACAAAAATAATTATATCCAAATTCTTCTCAGAAACCATGCAAGAAGTAGTACTGTGAAATATCTGGTACTGAGAGAAAAAAATTATCAACCTAGAACTCTGTGTCCTATGAAATTATTCTTCAAAAATGAAGGTGAAATGCAGACTCTTTCAGACACCCAAATATTGAGATAGTTTGTTGCCAGTAGATCTGCCTCACAAAAAATATTTAAAGTTCTTTGGAGAGAAGAAAAATGATACAGGATAGAAACTTGAAGCTATATAAAGAAAGGAAGAACATGTCTGCCTGTCTATCTATAAATATCTATATATCTATTGTATCTATTTATCCATCCACCCCAAAAGATTTGCTATAAAGAATTTTTCACATGATTAGGAGGCTGAGTAGTCCCCACATCTGCCAATGTCAAGCTGGAGACCCAGGAGAGATCATGGTGTAGTTCCAGTACAAGTTTGAAGGACTGAGAACCAGGAGAGTCAATCGTGTCAGTTCTGGAAAGTTCAAAAGTCAGTGGGCTGGAGACTCAAGATGAGCCAATGTTTCAGTTCAAGTCCAAAGGCAGCAAAAGAATGTTGTCATTCAAGGCAGTCAGGCAGGAGGAGCTCCCTTTATTCAGTCTTTTTGTTCTATTTAGGTTTTCAATATTGGATGAAGCTCACCTACATCAGAGAGGGTAATCATCTTTACTCAGTCACCAATTCAAATGTTATAATTTCACCCAGAATAGTGTTTGACCAAATGTTTTGGCACCTTGTGGTCTAGTCAAGTTGACACATAAAATTAATCATCACAAAAACATTCTGGAAAAGGCAAAACTATTGGGCAGAAATCAGATCAATGGTTGCAAGACATGGGGCAGTATTGAGTGTAAAAAGATATGAGGGAAATTTTAGGTGTGATGGAATATGCTTTTTATTGTGGTGGTAGTTACATAACCATATATGTTTGTCAGAACTCATTGAATTGTACTCCTAAAAAAGGTGAATTTCCTTATACATAATTAATACCTTAATAAACATGAATGTAAATTTTTATAACTAAACCAGCCTGGTGTAGAAAATGTTGTAATACTGTTAAATTTCTTTGTCTTTTTCTTACATAAGAAATAATTTAGCTTTTAGCTTCAGAGCACTAACTCATTTCTCTAGAGTGGTGCATCCAGGAATGGCCATTCCCAGCTTTTCTCTTGAATAAATTCTTGAAAACTGGAATCTGACCCTTTTGGTTATTTTAGGCTGACACTCTATAGTTAAAAAAAAAATCTTTAGATATAGCTGGGTGTAGTGGCTCATGTCTATAATCCCAGTGACTCAGCTAAGGTGGGAGGATCACTTGAGGGCAGGAGTTCAAGACCAGCCTGGCCAACATAGAAAGACTCCATCTCTATTAAAAAAAAAAAAAGTGAAGAAAGTAAGATAAGAAAGAAAAATGCAAAAAAAAGGTGTGTCAATGAACAAGTAGATTACTGCCATGGCCAAATGTGCCTTAATCTTTCTGCAGACTTCTGAGAAACCTTGTGGACTGTGCCTGATTGTCCTACCAGAGGGTAGTGGGAACTGGGCCATTTAAATTCTCATCCCTTTGGCACTTGGCTCCAAGATGATGGTTCCCCCTTCCTGACACTGCTTTCTCCTCTACGTCCCTCCCCCTGTGCACAGGGGCTTGAGGATATAAACTGCATGCCAAGGTGTCCACCGCAGGTACAGGTGCACACGTGGGCATGTGGAAAAAGGTTGTGTGACAGTCATACTCTCAACAGGGTCTGTGACACCAAAACAGAGTAAGAACCACTATCCTGATTGGTTCAGCAAGGACCCCTTTTCTACTTCACTTATTTGCTTCATGTGAACGAATATCCACTAGATGTGGAGGGGAAGCCTTGCTGCCCACACAAATCCCCACAGGGTCACACAGTCCTGAGGAGTCCACTATAGTTTAGCCTCTTGGCTTCACTGGTCTAGGTCTTACTTAAAACCACTCAAAAGGTTGACATCTTCCTAGGAGCAGCAGATTATGGTGGAAAAGACTTCTTGGTATGTAAGAAATCACAACAACAGAATAAAGTTCGGGATTGGCAGAGTGGCCCCAGGCCCTTACCATTGTGATAGGGATAGACCTCCTTGGCATGGGACCCATACATCAGAACCATGTCTAACCTGTGCTTCAGTGGACTGCACCAACATCGCCTTAAGACTCTCCGTTTTTCTCGCCCCTAGGATTAACCAGTCTGAGGAATGACTGTTGGGAGCTGGCCACAGAGGCCCACTGAATGTTAGGGATCAGGGAGGGCTGTGAACCCCGAGACCACTAGGATGTGTTCGGGAGCTGTTGACCCCGTTCCCTCCTCTCTTTTTCTATTTAGCACACTTAGCCAAAAGGAACTCTGCTGACCTGAGCTGAAGACTCTGTGACTGTGACAGGCATGGCTACCTCTAGAAACTCATTGTTCCTGTTTCCCATGAACTGTGGTTTCGGCTTAGGTATTAGATATAATTCAAACTCAGGTCACATTTGGGAGCCTTCAACATGGTACAAGCTCCTTTATAAGATTTAAAAGTATATTTATAGAATTAGTACATGCATATGGAGAGCTGTTTTCAGCTTTAGATGATATAGATGATTATCTAGAGTTACCAGAAATGGCCCAGCACGAACTTTGGACTGGACCACATTCCTAAGGGCCCAGCGCGTACTTTGGACTGGGCTGCATTCTTTTAAACCGGTTTTAGCTACATTTAGTGTGGAAAAAGGTTGGAAACAGGGTTTTTCTATTTATTATAGAGATTGAATTTATTTTACTCATAGAAAGTATTGTAGAATAGGTCGTGCTAACATCAGGGAATTATGTTAGTTTAAGCATGATCAAGTATGATATTCTGAGGTTTAATAAGAATACAGCTAACTTTAGAAATTTCATTGTTCCCATTTTCTACTATCGTGGTTTTGGCCTTAGTACAATTTACAGTTTATATTTGGGTTTTATTTTTAGAAGCTTTATTGCTGATGATCAGCTTTATACATTAGGATTAGGAATTAGAAACTTTTATAGAAGTTAAGATAGATATATAGGATTTTGTTAAGAGATTGTAATCAATTGTTCCTAGAAATGGACCAGCGTGATCTTTGGACTGGGCCACATTCTTTAGGAACTGGTTTGTGCTATAATTAAGAGTTTCTGTAGTGTAGATAGAATTAGCATAGAAACCGGGCTCGGTGGCTCAGCCTGTAATCCCGCGCCTTTGGGAGGCTGAGGTGAG
>NW_007253815.1:353330-358323 GCF_000164805.1 Carlito syrichta
AAAAAAAAAAAAAAAAAAAAAAAGAATTAACATAGAATAGAAAGGTATTAGAATTTAAGTTAGTCATTTTAGGTGTTGTGTACGCATAAACTTTAGAAGTTATTGATTATTAAAACATCATGATGCTAGTGGCGATTGTTACATTATTTTTGAGGAACATCAACCAAGCATTAGGAATAGTAGGATAATTTTGGGATTGTCCTTCCTCATGCTTGAGGAAACATCTGGAGGGTGGAGGGGAGGCACCTCCACGTGAAAGTCTTGTGATTTAACCTGTGAAAATTTAGGATAAAAGGCTTACGGTTTGTCCCATTAAGTGGTTTCTGCACTAGACAGAGTTCAGTCTCTTTCTTTCTTTCTTTTAATATCTGTCCCTACAGATTTGCCAATACCGCCACATCTTTCCAGGGACACCCAAAACCTGCAGGGGCTGGCACCCCTGCAAATGACCTTCCCTCCCTCCCTTCTCTTTGTTTCCAGATACATTAAGGCATTTGATCATGATGTTTTTCAGATCTCTTAGGTGATGTTTTTCTTTAAAATCACCAAGTATGAGTATCTCCACCCTGATTGTTTCTGTGTTAATTTCATGCATGAATGCTCAGAGGACCATAATGTTTCTTATTCCTGGGGGGTTACCACCCTATAGCCCCCTGCACACGGACTTCTTAGAGGCTTTGTAGGAGCTGTTTTGTGTTTAGCTCTTGCTGAAAGGAGGGTGAAATTTGACAGGATACACATAAATTTCCATCTAAAGCTGCCTGTTTGTCTATCCTGCTGGAGTCAGCTAGGATTGATTTAGCACCTACTCCGTGTCCCAGGCACTGTGCATGGTGCTGGTGATACAAAGACAAGTAAGATGGGATCTGTGCCTTGCGGGAACCCCGATGTGAATACTAGAGCATATTGTGCTAAGTGTTACGGTGGAGGTAAGACTGTGGTGACTTGAGAGCACTGTGTGGAGGGGGAAGGTGTAAGGTGGCAACCCCAAATCTGATAGGACTTGAGGTAAGCTTCTTTACATATTCCAAACAAGTCACCCAGAGGCTCAGCAGGGAAAGACATCGGTTTATTAGAACTTACAGGAGGCACTGATGGCTGCTGGTTGGTGAAGAAAGAATCCACCCAAGAGGCACTGATGGCAGCCAGTCGGTGAAGAAAGAATCCATGCATGGGACAGTACAGTAAGAAGTTTTATAGTCAAGCAAGTTAATTATTCAACTTGCTACACAGTGGTTACAATCACAGTGAGTAAGGGTGCCACCCACATTGTTCTCAGCTCTGCTCAATTATCTGTACCCCATGACTCTTTACTAGGATTATGTGTATCCTGCAGAGACCAGCCTTGGCCAGGGGATGCTCCCAGAGGTGGGGACAGAAAGAAGTCAGATGGGAAAAAGAGTCAATATCTGGACAATTACATCACAGAAGGGAAAGGGACAAGGATGGGAACAGAGTAGGTATTTTCCAGGAAGATAAGGTGGGGAACACAGTGGGTTCAGGAACACTCAGATGGCTGACATCACAGTGGGTCTCCTATGCCTGGAGCCTGGAGTATGTGAGAGAAAGGAGAGGGATGAGTCCTAAGAGGAAGGTGTGTGTTGCTGAGAAATCAGCAGCACTTTATCTGCAGGTGGTGAGGAACCACGTGCATTCATTTCCCGAGGTACTGTGACAAATCATCACAAATTTCGTGGCTTAAAACAACAGAAATGTATTCTCTCACAGTTCTGGAGGCTAGAAAGGCTGAAATCAAGCTATTGGCAGGGTTGTGCCCCCTCTGGAGGCTGTGGAGAGAATCCTTGCCTTGCCTCTTCTAGCTTCTAGTGGCCAAATCACTCCCATCTCCGCCTCTGTGGCCACGGTGCCTTCTCTTTTCTGTCTGTGTCAAATCTCCCTCTCTCTTAAGGCATTATATCTATGAGGGAAGACCCCCCCCAAAAATCAGAATTAGCTTTTGAAGGGCAGGACCCTTGTAGTATATGCTTCCCTGCTTGTTCTAGGAACCCATCTATATCGGTGTACCAGCTAGCATTGTTGTGAGAGGCTGCATTCAGCTTCAGTGAATTTTTTTGGCGATTCTTTCAACATGATTGCCCATTTAATGATAGGTGATTTATGAGTGCATCTGCCACACTGAGTTGAGTGTTCGGCAGTTTTTGACTAAAAATGGCATGCCTCCTTGCCCCACTCTCCCTATTGACTGACCTCACCCCGAGTGACTTTTATTTGTTTCCCCAGATGAAGAAAGTCCTGAAAGGGAAATGTTTTGTCCAAGTGGAAGAGGTGAAACAAAAAATGACAGAAGCACCAAAAGTCATCAAAATTGACAAGTTCAAAAACTGTTTTGAGCAGTGAAAAAGCATCTCGATAGGTGTATTGCATCAAACGGAGAGTACTTTGAAGGTGACTGAAGTTCAGACATGTAAGAATAAATATACAATTGTTTCTAAATAGATTCTTGCTAATTTCAAAGAGCCAAAAAAAAAAAAAAAAAAAAGGGAAAAGAAATCCTCCCTGTGTCCTCCTTTCATCAGGATACATATGATTGCATTATTGCTCACATAGATAAAACAGAATCATCCCTCCGCTTTAAGATCCTTAAAGTAATTACACATGTAAAATCCATATATATATGTATATATTTTTTTCCATATAAAGTAACATCCACAGGTTCCAGAGGTTAGGACAGGGGTATCTTTTGGGGGACATTCTTCAGTTTACCATCCCATGTGAGATTTTTAAGTAAGGCATCAACTCAGTCAATCTTAGGTTTACAAAGATCCTTCAGGGGATGGTGTGGCCCAGCTCCAAATAACCCTCTGAAGACATTTATTTATTTACTTATATTAAAAAAAATTTTTTTTTGAGTCAGAGTCTCACTCTGTTGCCCAGGCTGGTGTGCAGTAGTATGCTCATGGCCACCCCAGTGTCAACCTGCTGGGCTCTTGTGATCCTTCCGCCTCAGCCTTCCAAGTAGCTGGAACTACAGGCATGCGCTACCATGCCCGGCTAATTTTTTTTGGATATATTGTAGAGACGAAGGCTCACCAAGTTGTCCAGGCTGGACTCTAACCCCTGGGCTCAAGCAATCCTCTTGCCTCAGCCTCCCAAAATGCTGTGATTACAAGTTTGGGCCACCACGCCCGGCCTGAATACATTTATTAAACCTAGCTAGAAACAGTACAGCAGAGCAGCAGATTGAAGGAAGTTGCAGCAAATTCACAACACCTGCCCACTGTCAGGCTAAGCTCCTGGGGGTTGATAAAGAGAGTGCCTAAGGACTTAGACTGCTTGATTTTGAACTTCAGAAACCCAGAGAAAGTTGTCTAATCTTTCCAAGTCTCAGCTTCCTTATCTGTAAAAGCTGAACTATTATAATAATATCTACCTTGTGAGGTTGCTGGGAGGAGTAAATGAAATACAATCCATGAAGGTGACTGGTGCATGAGTAATATTCAACAGAACACTACTCTGATTGTAACTGGTGTTCTGGAATCCATCTCCAGAGCAAAAATGATCAGAAAACCAAGACATAAAGTACATTTCATCCACTGGCCTCCAACCAGATTGTCAAAACAGTAAATTAAAATATAGTTGTTGGCTGGGCTCGGTGGCTCAGCCTGTAATCCCAGCACTTTGGGAGGCCGAGGCGAGAGGATCGCCTGAGCCTGCGGGTTCGAGACCCACCTGGGCAACTTGGCAAGACCTAGTTTCTACAATAAAATAAAAAATAAATTAACTGGGCGTGGTAGCGCGCGCCTGTAGTTCCAGCTGCTTGGAAGGCTGAGGCGGAAGTATCACCGGAGCCCAGCAGGTTGAGGCTGCAGTGGCCGGCAGCGTGCCATTGCCCTCCAGTCGGGGCATCAGAGTGAGACTCCAACTTAAAAAAAAAAAAAAGATAGTTATTGTCTGTGTGCAGCACCAAAATAATTCCTGGTTCTTAGTGGAATGTTTTAGCCATATTCAGATACAGAAGTCATCTGAAAGTAATGTTCTCTTAGACTATCAGACCCTGTAATGACTTGAGACCTGAAATTTGATAAATATTCATAGGGAATAGTGCATTTTAAATTTTAATGTAGACTTGAAAATTGTTTAGTAAATGTTAGTCAAGCAATTATGCTTAAATCATTGTATCAGAAGACAAGTCTAGACAGTCCAATTGGGACTATTTGAAGGGGCCTTGAGTTCCAGGTCAGTCCTTCGGGCTTGATAGTGAAGGCAGTGGGAAGCAGTTAAAAGGTCTTGAGTAAAGGGTGTAACCTGGTGACAGTGGTACATGGAGGTGATTAAACCTGACAGATTAGAGATAGTGTGGCTGTTAGCCCTCCAAAGAGTCATTGAAAAATCACTGGCATGAGGGAGGTTGAGTAATAAAAGAAAAGGCATACAAATTTATTTAACATGTATACACAGGAGCCTTCGGTATGAAGACTCAACTTCTCAATGAATTACAGAAACTTCAATAACATATTGAAGCTACAGAAAGATGGGTGCTTGTGTTCTAGTAAAACAGGTTATGGGAGGGGGAAGAAGAGGAATTCTTTTTTTTTTTCTTTTTGAGTAGGAGTCTCACTCTGTCACCCAGACTGGAGTGCAGTGGCATGCTCCTGGCCACTCCAGCATCCACCTGCTGGGCTCCAGTGATCCTTCCACCTCAGCCTTCCAAGTAGCCGGAACTACAGGCGCATCACTACGCCCGGCTAATTTTTTGATTTATTGTAGAGATGAGGTCTTGCCAAGTTGCCTAGGCGGGTCTTGAACCCACAGGCTCAGGCAATCCTCTCGCCTGAGCCTCCCAACTTGCTGGGTTACAGGCTGAGCCACCAAACCTGGCAAAGAGGAATTCTATTGAGGGACCATAAGTGATTGGGAGAATGAATGGATGAGAGCAAACGGAGAATGACTTGTAAATAGTTCTCTTTGAAAGTTGCATGAGCCGGGCTCGGTGGCTCAGCCTGTAATCCCGCGCCTTTGGGAGGCTGAGGTG
>NW_007253815.1:358343-364405 GCF_000164805.1 Carlito syrichta
AGCCGGGCGTGGTAGTGCGTGCCTGTAATTCCGGCTACTCGGAAGGCTGAGGCGGAAGGATTGCTGAAGCCCAGCAGGTTGAGGCTGCGGTGACCGGGAGCGGCCACTGCACTCCAGTCTGGGCGACAGAGTGAGACTCCAACTCAAAAAAAAAAAAAAAGTTGCACGAAACTGAGAGACAAGCATTCTGTTGTGAAATGGTTGGGCCAGTTCTGGTTGCAGTCTTCCTCTGTTTTCTATAATAGATAATAAGCTAACAGAGAGAGGGAGCAGCTTGGAAGAGACTCTGAGGCAAAATATCATATTTTGGGGTACTGGTTTCTGAGTCCCAACATTCTCCTGTGTGAAACTTCCCTAGAAGTTTCACATATTAAAAGTTGAGCTAGTGTCTTTGAAAGAGAAAAATTGAGTTGAAAGCTGAGTAGTTAAGGATTCCACATGGGCCAGTCCAATTAAACAGGTTCATCTCATTTTAGGAGGTGGTGGCACTGCAAGTAGGCTAGGCCTCTATAGCTAATGTAAAGAGAGCTTTAACAAGAGACATTTCTATAGTGACAGAAGAAAAATAACAATTAATGTCTGGAGTACTCTATAGACCAGCTTTTCTAGAGTTTCTCATAGCTCCTCAGATTGCAGTGGCAATATGACAGATTATTCTGTATTGCAGTTTGAACTAGGCGTTCAAGTTAACTTGAGGATCAGCAGGCAGGCATGAAGGTTGCTTATATATGTTTTTAAGCTCCAGTTTGCAAGACTTTAACGAAAACATAATTTTAATTTCTAGTGATTTCAAGTTAGATAACTCAAGAGAAATTTGGAAACATTGGTTTAGAGACTTGTAGCTAGAAAAGAATTCAGGATGCAGTCCAAATTGTAGAAAATAATACAAACTCAAAAATGATGAACAAGTGAATCTATTAACAGGTGTACAATTTTCTTTCTGCAGACCTCCATTTTTACCAAAGACAAATCATGGTAGGATCAATTTATTTGCAAAATAAGTTTTAGTGTCATTGTACTTGGCTTGATAATTTGCATAAAGTGCAGCAAGAATAATTATTTGTCAATAGACTTTAAATAGGTTTTGGTGGAACTTTTTTTTTTCATTATAAATCTCATATTAGACCTTTTAAAAGTCTTTCAAGGCCGGGCTCAGTGGCTCAGCCTGTTATCCCAGTGCTTTGGGAAGCCAAGGTGAGTGGATTGCCTGAGCCTGCGGGTTCAAGACCCGATTGGGCAACTTGGCAAGATCTCATCTCTACAATAAATCAAAAATTAGCTAAGTGTGGTCGCACACAACTGTAATTCCAGCTACTTGGAAGACTGAGGTAGAAAGATCACCAGAGCCCAGCGAATCGAGGCTGCGGTGGTTGGGAGTGTGCCACTGCACTCCAGTTGGGGCAACGGAGCAAGAAGACTCCAACTCAAAAAAAAAAAAGCCTTTCAAGCTCAGCCAAGAATTTACCTGAGCATGTAGTTACTGGTATGAATTTCTCTCTTCTAAAGGCCTCCAAATAACTTGGGGTTCCTGGGCCTATCAGTGAGTAACATTCTTTACCTACCACAGGTCAGGGGCACTGTAAGGGAGCTGACAGGGTAGACACCAGCCTTTTCCAGGGGTATTTTATCAATTCTTTGTAGGTCTCAGTCTCAATTTCTCAAAGCAATCTGCTCATATCTGAAAATGTCATTCCAGTCAAAGTCTTGTTAAAATAACTAATGTCTCCAATTGTGTCCTGTTAAAAGAAAGCAGATCTTTATTGAGGTTATGCATACATAATTTTTTTTTAAATGAGAAAGGAGGATTTATTGAGAGGATGGAAAAGCTCCCACAGTGAGACAGGACCCGAAGGGGTTGCCCTGCATGCTATAAATTAATACTTATAAGTAGTTTTTAAAGTCTGAAGAAATCAGGTAGATAAATAAATATGCTTCAAATTTTGTTCACAAGAGCATACTTTACTCAATTGTAAAAAGCTGTAAATAGTTCAAAAGATAAAAATTTTCTTGACTCTGAAAAAAACAAAACAAAAAGAATCAGCATTGTTTCAAACAAACAGAAAATCTTAAAAGATTGTTTTAGTCTTCTATTAATTCAGTCAATGCAGTTATCTCCTGTTCTGCTTGATATGGGATCAGCCATCTTCATGTACACGTAAGTTCTCTAATGAGTTTTGAAAGTTTTTTTCCTAGGTTAATGTTACAATCTCCAAAGTTATTAGAAACCTGCATTCAAGAGCACCTGCCAGAGTCCTATAGCTGATTATAAACCACTTCTTGAAAAGAATCAAAGGAAAATAATAATTGTGGACAACAAAGTCTTAAATTTGATCAAAGAAACAATGGACAAGGAAATGTGATGATTTCTTTATTTATATATTTTTTATTTTACAGAGACAGGGTCTTGCTATGTTGCCTAGCCTGGTCTTGATCTCCTGGCCTCAAGCAATCCTTCCACCTCAGCCTCCCAAAGTGCTGGAATTACAGGGGTGAGCCACTATACCTGGTCATAATTTTTATTTCATTTTTATTTTTGAAAGACAAATTCTGACTCTGTCACCCAGGCTGGAGTGCAGTGGCACTATCATAGCTCACTGCAGCCTTGAATTCCCAGACTCAAGGGATCCTCCCATCTCAACTTCCTAAGTCGTTACAACTACAGACATGTGCCACCATGCCCAGATAAAATTTGGTTATTTCTGTGGCATACAACAATTTAACATAGTTACAATTTAACATAATCATTATTATTACTGGTAACATATACTAAGATATCAGTATTATAGGAATGTCATACAATTTTGGAACACATACTAATAACACATATAAATACTACTCAAGGAAAGTTAAACACCATTTCATATTTGACAATGCTTCCTGTATGATTTTCAACATATCAAGCCTAAGTCTTTTGGACTACAGGGAAATTGATATCTAAAATATTAATGACCCAGCACTTTGGGAGGCCGAGGTGAGAGGATAGCCTGACCCCACGGGTTTGAGAACAGCCTGGGCAACTTGGTGAGACCTCTCTACAATAAAAATCAGCAAATTAGCCAGGCATGGTAGCGTGTGCCTGTAGTTCCAGCTATTTGGAAGGCTGAGGAGGAAGGATCGCCTGAGGCCAACAGGTCAACGCTGGGGTGGCCGCGAGCATGCCACTGCACTCCAGGCTAGGCAACAGAGTGAGACTCCAACTCAAAAAAAAAAAAAAAAAAAGTAATGAGATCAAAAGGACTGACTTCAGAATTTGAGATCTTGGTTCTGGAAAGGTTGTCAAATATCACAGATTTAAAACACTTGATATCAAAATTAGTCAGTCATGGTGGTACATGCCTGTGGTTCCAGTTACTTGGAAGGTTGAGGCAGAAGGATCACCTGAGCCCAGTAGGTTGAGGCTATGTCGGCTATGAGCATGTCATTGCACTCCAGCATGGGTGACAGAGTGAGACTTTAACTCAAGAAACCAAAAACAAAACAAAACACCCCCACACAACACTTGTTATCACAACAGGGGATCACAGGTTACTGGAAAATAGTCATTCAATTTGTCAAAATGATATTCAAAGATTTTTAAAAGTAAAACATTTATTCTTTGATATAGGAGCTCATTTTCTTAAATAATAAGAGCTAGGAAGGACAATATGAGGGCAACTGAATCTGTATCTCTCTTCAGTATGTTTTTGTAGCTTACTCAAAAGATAAACAAAAATCTTTTATCTCTTAAAATTACACAAAAATTTTGTTCAAAAGAGAAAGTCACATTTTATTTTTGCATTAATATATTATTAACAATAAAGCTAATTTCAATAAAACCTTATAAAAAAATCTAATTTTAATCAGTTTGACCAAAAGATAAGATTTTCATAAATCTTTTATAACCTAATATACTTTTTTATTAAAGAGCAACCTTGTTATTCTGACCCAAGGGCCCAGATTTTGGCCTCATTTCAGTGTTTTTGATATTAATGTTTAACTTATAGAGAAACTAAACAATTCCCTTTAAATTTTATTGAACTAGTTGGGTGCGGTGGCTCTTGCCTGTAATCCTAGCACTTACAGAGACTGGGGCAAGAGGATTGCTTGAGCCCAGGAGTCTGACACCAGTCTAGGCAACATAGGAGATCTTGTCTCTACAAAAAATAAAAAAATTGAGTGGGCATGGTGGTACGTGCCTGTAGTTCCAGCAACTGGGGAGGTTGGGGTGGAAGGATGGTCAAGGTTACAGTGAGCTGTGATCAGACTGGGCGACAGAGTGAGACTCCAACTAAAAATAAAAAAATTTTTTTAGCGAGCTTGATCACACACACACTTTCTTTTATATACTCAATCTGCCATAAATCTTTTATAACTTGTTTAAATCTTTAGGGTTGTCCCTATCACTTAATCTTAAGACAGAATTTTACTTTTTTTTAAACTTTCTATATCTATGTAGTTTTACCATCATTTTTATTTATTTAATTTAAAACAATGTAAAACCCTTTAAACTAAACAAAATTACTTTTCCCTTAACAAAACCCATGTTTTCATGCCTTCTGATAGCTTTTTACTAAAAACATATTTTTCTTATACATTTTGCATGTAAAATTATTTCTCTTATATCTAGTAGTTTTAATTGCATACATTACTTACAATGTTAACTCTTAGTGACTTACTTCTAGTGAAAAAAACCTAGGAGGTAAGTAATTTTAATTATATACTAGGCCAGGAATGGTGACTCATTTCTGTAATCCCAGTGCTTGGGACAGCAGTCTCCAACCTTTTTGACATCAGTGACAGTTTTTGTGGAAGACAATTTTTTCACAGAATGGTGGGGAGATGGTTTCGGGATGATTCACGTGCATTACATTTATTGTGTACTTTATTTCTATTATTATTACATTGTAATATATAATGACATAATTATACAACTCATCATAATGTTAAATCAGGGGGAGCTTTGAGCTTGTTTTTCTGCAACTGAGATGGTCCCATCTGGGGATGCTGGGAGACAGCAACACCCAAAGTGTGTTACTTATGTCCAATCTTCTCCATAATCTGGTTTTGGTTGCTGTCACTGCAGAAAACCCTGCTTCACAAAGTTAGGATGTTGAAAATGGAAACAGGTTTTTCAGGGCCGATCTGACAGGAGGCAGAGTTCAGGCAGTAGTGTGAGTGATGGGAGTGACTGTAAATACAGACAAATCATTTTTTTTTTGTAATTCTTTCTTTTTTATTTAATTTTTTTGTGTTTTAGATTCAGGGGATGCAAGTGCCTGTTTGTTACATGGATGTATTGTGTAGTGGTGGAGATTGAATCTCAGGTGGCCCATTCCCCAGATAGTGATACTGATCAATCTATCACAGAAACAAAAAACTGAGTATCACATGTTGTCATTCATAAGCGGACCTTGAACAATTATTGTAATACTATAAGGAAAATGATTAGCAGTAACAGGAAACTGCTGGGGTGGTGAAGGATGCGGGATTGGCAGATGAATCTTCACTTGCTCTCGTGCCACTCACCTCTTGCTGTGTGGCCTGACTCCTAACAGGCTGTAAACAAGTACTGGTCTGTGGCCCAGGGGGTTGGGGACCCTTGGGAGGTGGAGATGGAAAAATGGTTTCAGCCCAGGAGTTGGAAACCAGCCTGGACCACATAGTGAGACCTTGTCTCTACAAAAAATAAAAAAATTATAGGGGTGTGGTGGCATGCATGTGTAGTCCCCGCTACTTGGGAAGTTGAGGTGGGAGGATCGCTTGAGTCTAAGAGTTGGAGGTTGCGGTGAGCCATGATTGAGCCAACTGCACTCTACCCTTGGCAACAAAGTGAGACCCTGAATCAAAATAATAATAATAATTATGTACCAGATGCATAGTCCAGGGCAAAGGACAATGGGGCTAGACCTTGTTATATCTTAAAAGTTCAAATGTAAAGACATAATTTATAGACAACTTAAGCAAGTATTAAAAAGTGAGAGACCCAAGAAACCAAGAAACTTAAAAAGCCATACTTGCTGTAAAAGTAGTGTTTAGTTCACTATATTTTATGTATTCCTACCTCATATTCATTGTACTTTATG
>NW_007253815.1:364622-375386 GCF_000164805.1 Carlito syrichta
TGACATTCCACTCTGCCCGTTAAGTGGGTTTCTGTCAATCATGGGCAGTCAGGTTGAAGCCCACGAAAGGCACCTGCCAATCCCAAGTGTTCCCGTACCCATTAGGAGAAATTACCCAATCATGTAAAACCAAGTTTAAAGTTCTTTCCCCTCCCTCTGCAATGATGTATAAAAACTGCTTGCCACACTGGATCGGGGCTCTCGTCCCTGAAGCCACAGCCGGCTTTGTACGTGAGCCCAGACTCGAGCCTGAATAAAGACCCTTGTGTGTTTGCACCAGAGCTGGCTCTTTGGTGGTCTCTCGGATTTTGAATTTGGGTTTAACAAAAGTATTACAGAGGCAACATTTTATATCTGAAACATCGATGAGAAATAGTATGGGACCAACAGACCAATAGACTCAGACAAAATGTCTAAATTAAATTCTGAAGACATTTTTATTTTACCAATAATTTCAAATTGTTTCTATTTGCTAAACATTAAAGTCATGTGAATGAAAAGACACTGAGTTAAAGTTGTTACATTTTTGATAAAATATTTTATGCTCTGTTATTAAAAGACAATTCATGAGTGCTCTTTCATATATTTTGGAAGTAAAACATTATATACACATGACATGTATAAATACATAGACATGCAGACAAAGCAGATTTTATAGATTTATAAGCCTCTCCATTTTGAGTTTTAAAAGTTCCTCTTTCCCATTCTAGACTGTCCATCTTTTAAAATCACCCGTTTTATTGCCCGAGGCAACTTGAAATTTGCATTTCTAGAGGGACAATTCTTGGGTGAAACAAGATAGAGAATTTTTTTTTTTTTGAGTTGGAGTCTCACTCTATCGCCCAGGCTGGAGTGCAGTGGCACGCTCACAGCCACCCCAGGGTTGGCCTGCTGGGCTTCGGCCTCAGCCTTCCAGGTAGCCGGAACTACAGGCATGTGCTACCGTACTTGGCTAATTTTTAAAAAAAAATTTATTGTGGAGACAAGGTCTTGCCAAGTTGCCCGGCTGGTTACGAACCCGCGGGCTCAGGCAATCCTTTTGCCTTGGCCTCCCAAAGTGCTGGGATTACAGGCTGAGCCACCAATCCCGGTCAAGATAGAGAATTTAAGCACAAAATTAAGACGTCAAGCCTGACTATTATACCATCATTTGTTTAAACCAAGAAAAAAAAATGATGTAAGTAAATGTTCAGTACTTTGGCCAGGAAAAGCACTTTAAATAAAGGTATGACTTATAAACTTAAAATAACAGATAAACAACTTTACAAATGGATATTTCCTTAAAGATATGAACTTTTTAAATAAAAGGATTTAGTCAGCTACCTGTCAGAAAGTTGTATTTTGACTTTTTAAATTACTGGCTTCAGGGTGAAACCCTTTAAGGAAGGGAAGTCAAGCATGCAGCTTTCAGGGCCTAAACCACACTTTTTAAAAATCCAGACACATAAGAAAAGAACTAATAACCATTCATCATGAGTAACTGCCAGTCATCTCTAAAAGTATATTTTTTTCTAGTCATTGCATACCAAAGTCAAATTTTTAATGCAAAGCAAAGTAATTTCTGGTACCCCCTAAAGTCAAAAAGATTAAGTAACACAATGCAAAAGGCAGCAGAGCTTTAGACCTGAGAGGAATGTCTGCTTACAATTCTTGGAGTTCCTCCCAAAAGAGAGCCTCTTTGCGAGGGCATCAAGGGTGGCAAGAGGAGGGAGGTACAGACAGAAATGGGGAAACATAAAATTCAGTTGACTAAAAAAATTCCTTAAAAAATATCTAAAAAGAGAAAAAGCATAAAGAGAAAAGCATATATAAAATGTTTATATATGTATGGGTTCCAAAAAAAGGTATACACATTTTAAGAGATGTTATCTATGCATTACTTTTTGAAGTTGAATTAAATTACAGCAGTGACGTGTCGGATGACTTTCAGGCAACTGTGCGTCTGCCATTTTCTTTGACTGCCCTACCTGTCATATGGTGACACTAGCATTCATTTGATTAAGGCCATCTTTTGTGCGAAAGGCATACTTAAAATGTGTATACATTTTTTTGGCACTATATTTATATCTATATCCATATCCACATCTATATCTAATTAGCTTTTCATTAAGATGACTTTTAACTATACAGGTCTTAAAAAATTCTTTTCAAATCTCACTACGGTTTGTCACTGCTGGGACAAACAGCTGATATTTTTCTGACTTAAATTTTTTTTTTTTTTTTTTTTTACTGAAGGTATCTTCCCAAATGTCTTAACCACTGTTAAATGGCAAAAACCACAGACACATGTGGCAAACACAAATATTAAACCCGAAAGGACTCATCCCCTGGCCAGGAATAGAACATAGGTTGCCAGGCTAAAAGGGCAGAACCTTAACTAAAGGCTAGAGTAGGCAGTTTTGAGCTTACAAATAATTTTTTAAAATATTTTTTATTTGCTCTTTAATTTAATTGAGAGAATTTTTAAGGTTAGCTGTGACACTGTTATGTCTTTCTTTTAATTTAGCCTTTCTATTAATTGCTTAGTATGAGAGATCTCTAAAATATTTTTTATTTTCAATGGTGCACTTAGTTTAATAGTGACTCAATTTAAAAGCTTATTTCAAGCCCTGATGGTAATTTACCATGGTTTTTACCATGGTCCAGGTTTTTTTGTTTTTGTTTTTTACCATGTGAGCAAGAGGTGTTCCTGGAGAGGGCACAGAGAAGACAATCCTCACGACCCCCCCAAATTCACTCTCAGAAATAGACTTAAGATAGCAAAAGATGACAAAAGCCCCATAGGGATAGGACCTTTAAGACAAAACTCCCCAAAGGGTTTGACAGGTCCGGAACAGACTGGCCACCTGACATGAACTCCAAAATTCACAACCTTTGGAGAGAAAGACCAAGACTAAAGTCAAGGTCTCGAGAATGTGAACAGAAGACAACAGGGAGGCCTCATCCAGTTTTTGTTTCGGGGTCTCACAGTCAAGTTTATCTTAGCAGATGCTGGTCTAGTCAGAACCGCAAAACAGACCAAACTGCAGGTCCTGCTTGAGCAGACTCTTTAGGGCTCTAGGGCTGTGTTCCACCCTATGATATCCCTCTCTATGACAGAACAACACTGAAAGACGAAAACAAAGGAAAATGACCACAAGAAGTTACTTCTGAGAGGAAAGAGGTCAAATAATATGAATATTTACCTCTCAAAGAACCAGAAGGACACCAGAGTCACTACAACGCGTGACAAGTCACACAAATCCTTTTTCTCATTAATCAAAACCTTGTAGATGAGATACTGATTTTTACTGTCTTCTCACCAGAGTGCACAGAGATAAGTTAGGAGTCCGGATTACCCCTTTGCTGGCAGATGAAGTTCCTGGATTCCCTTCCCTGTGACTTCCAGAAGAGAAAAGCAGCTTTGTTCATCCTATTTCACTACTCCAAACTGTGGGGGGCCATGATTGTTAACCCCCTAAAGGTTCGCTGAAAAATCACTGGCATAGGCTGATTGAGTAATAGGGGAAAAAGCATACAGATTTATTTAACGTGTATACATGGCAGCCTTCAGTATCAAGAGCCAACTTCCCAATGAGTTGCAGAAACTTAAACACTATCTTGGGGTTACAGAAAGAATGGGGCTTGGATTCTGATAAAACAGGTTATGGAAGGGGGAAGAAGAGGGATTCTGCTGAAGAGCAACAAATGATTGAGGAGATAAGTTCATGGAGGAGACCGAGAATGACTTGTAACTAGTGTCCTTTGAACGGCGAATAAACAAACTTCAACTTTGTTGAGGGACACACATGAAATGGTTGGACCAGGTCTGATTACAGCCTTTCTTCTCCTTTCCTGTAACAGATAACAGGGAGAGAAAGCAGCTGAAGAAAGACCTTGAGGCAAGATGCCATATTTTGGGGGATTGACTTGTGAGCCTCAACCGTAGTAACAAGGAAAAGGTAAGGAGGCCACTTAGGTGATAAGGGGCTGGGCTGGTAAGGAAGCAAGGGGACTAGAGTGGGGAGGGAAATGTGGCGAGAATTTGTCTTTGATATGGGCATATTCTGATGAAAGGTGATAATGAGAAGGCAATGGGACAGAAAGAGGTAAGTAGAGGCACAGAGTGACAACTGTACAGTGGAGCCAGTGGCGGTTTTTTCCTTGCTCTGGTGGTCAAGTTGCCAGAGCAGTCTCGATGGTCTTTGGAAGGAAGAAAAGACAGAATGAGGCTGTGGGGAGTGGAAGTTTTTTGGGGGGTCTCTGGATGGGATCAGGCTCTACCCCTACTATCCTATAAGAACAATTGGCTTTTTGTGTTAAACTGTAAAAACAGAAGCTACCTGGTCATAATGGGCCTTAGGGCCATCTAGGCAACCAGGTGGGAATGTACCCCAGTGCAGGAGGGGCTGGAGGTGGCTGGGCATTTGAGGCCTTCTAGGAGTGGTGCTGAGGAGGGACAGAAATGATGAGTGATTGTGCTCTAGGTCCTTACAGTGGTGGGTGGGTGGTGGAGGCTGTATCTCGCGCTAATTGGTGTGCTGTAGATTGGGAATACACCACCAGCATTGCAGCGGAGGGTCCAGCAGCCAGAAGGAAGTGTGACCAGTCTGCTCTGGGAGCCCTCCTAAGTGGATCCATCCTTCTGCCAGGGCTGCTCAGCAGTACTACCTGATTACACTGATCACTTTATACCTCTTTGTGACTATTCAATTATGAAGAGAATCTCTTAGCTTAAAACCCCTCCAGGCCAACTGCCTCCCTGTGATTGCACTGCTGCCTCTTTCTTTCCCTCCCTCTCTCCTGCTCTCCCTTCCTCCCTTTCTCCCTCATTCCCTTCTCTATTTCCCTCTCTCCTCATCTCTTTTTTATTTTAAAGATGTGGAGTACAGGCCAGGCATGGTGGCTCAGTCTGTAATCCCAGCACTTTGGGAGCCTGAGGTAAGAGGATTGCCTGAGCCCGGGGGTTTGAGACCAGCCTGAGCAACTTGGTAAGACCTCGTTTCTACAATAAATCAAAAAATAAGCGGGGCTTGGTGGCACATGTCTGTAGTTCCAGCTACTTGGAAGGCTGAGGTGGAAGGATCACCTAAACCCAACAGGTCGAGGCTGCAGCGGCCATGAGCGTGCCACTGCACTACAACCTGGGTGACAAGAGTGAGACTCCAATTAAAAAATAAATAAATAAAAAAATAAAAAAGATGTGGGTACAAAGCAGGGTTAGGTATACAAATGTTCACTATGCAGGTACCCTTATCTCTTTCTTTTAAAAAATAACTTATGAAATGTAAAAATTAACTATTTCAAAGTGAACAATTCAGTGGCATTTGGTTCATTTACAATGTTGTGCAACCACCACCTTTATCTAATTCCAAAACATTTCTATCACTCCAAAGTAAAACCCTTATAGACGAATAATAAAATGCATATGTTGAGACGTAATCCCCAATGTGCTGGTATTTGGAGATGGGGCCTTTGGCAGATAACTAAGTCATGAAAATACAGCCCTTACCCTCATGGGATTAGCATCCTTATAAAAGAGGCCCCAGAGAGATACCTCCACTCTTTTTCCATGTGAGGACACAGTGAGAAGACAGCCATCTATGAACCAGAAATCAGGTCCTCACCAGACACCAACTCTGCTGGTGCCTTGAGCTTGGACGTCTCAGTCCCCAGAACAGAAAAATTTGTTATTTATAAGGGACTTCGTTTATGGTGTTTTGCTACAGTAGTTGAAAAGACTGAGATACCCATTAACTCATTAACTGAGATACTCATTCTCCCCTCTCCCCAGCCCCTGGCAATCACAAATCTGCTTTGTGTTTATGGATTTATCTATTCTGTATATTTCATATAAATGGAATCATACAATATGTGGCCTTTTGTGTTATGTTTATTTTTGAATAGCAGGTACATTCACAAGATTCATAATTGAAGAGTCACGAAGAGTTATAGAATGAAAACTTCTCTGTTCCATGGTCACTTAATTTCCCTCCTTGGAGCTAAAGAATAACCTTAGTATTTTTTTTTGTTATTGTTTAAGTTTTGCTATTCTTCCAGACACATAAGGAAATACATGCGTGCGTGTGCGCGCGCGCACACACACACACACACACACACGTCTGCTTATCTATTTTCTCCTACACTGTTTTGCACCTTTTTCTTCCAATAACATGTCATATCCAAACATAAAGAGCTTCCTCATTCTTCTGTTTTTAATGAATCCTGAGTATTCTTGTGAGTGGATACACCATAACTTATTCAAGCATTTCTCTCATTCGTGGACCTTTAGTTTGTTTCCAATCTTTTTCTGTTACAATGCTCCAACGAATCATCTTGTAATGAGCAGTTGAACAGTGTGCAAATGTACCTGTAGATAAATTAAGAGCCTGGTATTCTGGTTCAGACTTGGATGCTAAGGGAAAGATAAAGAGTGGATGCCTGTAACATTTGTACGATAGACAATATTCATGGTTTGATATTTATTGAGTGCTATTATTAGCATTTAAAAATGTCTTTATTGAAGTAGAATTCATATGCTGTACAATTAACTCTATGTGTGAAATTCAGTAGTTTTTAGTATATTCAGAGTTGTGCAAGCAACTATCATCACCACCTAATTCTAGGACACTTTTATCACCCCATTAGTCACTCATTACTGTTGCCTCCTCCTCCACGCGTAGGCACCCATTAATCTACTCTGTTTCTATGGATTTACCTATTCTGGACATTTCCTATAAATGGAATCACACAATGTCATCTTTTGAGACTTGCCACTTTCACTTAATACAATGTTGTCAAGGTTCATCCATGTTGTAGCATGTTTCAGTACTCCGTTCCTTTTTATGGGGGAATAATATTCCATTGTACGGACATATTACATTTTATTTATTAATTCATCAGTTGATGGCCATTTAGATTGTTTCCACTTTTTAGTTATTATGAATAATGCTGCTATAAACATTTGTGTACATATTTTTGTGTGGATGCATTTCATTTATCTTGGGTGGATACCTAAGAGAATTGCTAGGTTATATGTAACTCTATTTTCTAACTTCTGAGGAACTGGCAGTGTATGAGGGTTTCAGTTTCTCCACATCGTCAACAACACTTGTTATTGTCTGTCTTTGTCAGCATGGCTCTCTTAGTGTGAAGTTATATTTCCATGTGGTTTTGATTTGCATTTTCCTGACGACTATTAATGTTGAGCATCTTTTTATGTGCATCCTGGCCATTTGTGTATCTACTTTGGATAAATGTCCATAGAGATTTATTGTCCATTTTCAAGATTGCATTTTTTTATAAATGAATTGTAAGAGGTCATCCCAGATTCTAGATATGTCTCTTATTAGATAATCTGCAAATCTTTTCTGTCATTCTGTGGTACTCCCCCCCGTCATTTTTGGTGGCCTTTAAGCACAAAGCTTTCAATTCTGATGAAGTTAAATTTATTGTTTTTTTAAAAATTTTGTCACTTGTGCTGTTGGTGTCATATAGAAGCCTTTGCCTAACCCATGACCATAAAAATATAAATTTCAAAATAAAATAATTTTTTAAATGGTGTTTTTTCTAAAATATCCAAAACATCCACAAAAGTTAAAATAAAACATAATTTATAATAAACTAATATTAAAAATTAAATTTACATTATTTAATAATGTTGACAAATTTTAACCTATAAAAATGTAATGAAATCTTAAATAGCTATTTATGATTATAGTGTTCAATGTTTTTGTCATGCTTCGTGAAATGTTATGCCTAAAAATATACACATTTAAGAGAAATATGAATCATTTAATATTACATAATGTCCCTCAGCTTCCATGTGAATTACTGCAGATACTGCACAACTTTGTGAATATTCTGGTTAGAGCATGAAGAGAAACAAGAAGGGATGGTTGGCACCAGTGGGAAATGGAATAGATTGCATCCAGGGTATCTGAGAGAAGAGATTTGACAAGTTGGTTTCTCTTGTCTATCACCTAAGCACTTCCATGCTCATAACCAACTTGCATTTTGAAGCAGTGTCTATCTACCCTGGCACAGTCCTTGACCTTCAAAGCACTGGGATGTAGCTGCCTTTTGTTTCAAGGACTTAGGGCAGAAGTTGTGAAGAAGCATTTCCCTGGGGTTTGTTATTCATGTCAGGGGGTGTTTCAGATGACAGCTTGCAGTGTTCCAGCGCTGAGTGTGAGATTCCAAGTAGCAGAGGTGCCTGCCCATGTGTTCTCTGATACATTTGTGTGTGTGTCTGTGATGTGCAGACTCTCCTAAAGCATGGATCCAGAACAAAGGCTCCTCCTGTCCTGCCTAGGGCAATCCTGCTCTCAGGGCATAGGGTGAGATACAAACATGACCTTTCTAATAAAAATCTCATTCACTCTGATGAATGCAGCGAGTGGAGATGGAGGGCAAACAAATTTTCTTACTTTGCTTGCGTACCACAGTCATTTTAAGTGTTCTGTCTGCTAGCCTGGCTGTTTAATTCACACAACTGCAAAAGACAGTCACAAAGTTTCTCATTCATTCATTCATTCTATATGCATTTACTGAGCGTCCTGTTTTTGGATGGCTAAGAACTGAACGACACTGTTACGATTTCACAATCTAGAGGAGGAGACAGGCATGCACATGAATTATGATCATATTGTGAAGTGAGAACTTAAAAGTGTGTGTTTAAAGTAATACCAGAACATAAAGGAAAGAGAACTACTCTTGTCAGTATAGGTGTAACTGGGAAAGGCTTCAGAGATGGTGGAGTAATAACAGCTTCCGCTAAATGCCAACTGAAGACCTGCTATGTGTTACAGGATCTCTTCATATACTGTCACGTTTACTTCCCACAATAACTTTCAGAAGTAGTTATTTATGTCCATTTACGATAAGAAATTTAAGGGCAAGAAAGATTAAGTAACTTGATCAATGCCACACAGCTAGAGTTGCAAATTCCAGGTCTTTCGAATTCCACAGTGGATGAACTTTGCACTGTTCTGTGTTAACCTGAAATAATTGAAAGAATCAGAATTCAGCTTTAAAGAGTTTATTCAACCAAAAAGCTGGGAATAGTCACTTGGGAGACAGACTCCAGGGAAATGGAGTTAGTGTTCCAAAGTTAAAAGTTAAGTTCTTGCTTATATAGACAAAAAACCAAATTTAACAGGATTACAACATTTTTTTATATAAGGCTGGTTTATGAGTTACAACAATTTAATTAGTTACAGTGCTTCTTTTTCTGTTGTTTGTTTTCATGTCCTTTCCAATTTAAAAGAGTATATTTGACATTCCATTTTAAGACAATGTAATTGCTATGAAGTCTTTGTATGAGAAAGGTAAGAGGGAGGTCAATCTGTAATGAAGGTCAACAGTGAGGAGAGAAGGCGTCTTCCTGGGTGCAAATCAGTGATTTACAACATATTACAAAAACAACGCAGGTGAGGAAGAAGATTAATCTATAACCAGAGAAACAAAGGTTATGGCCGCTTAGGTACCTGCTGCCTAGGTTACAGCTGCCTGTTACAAGACTCAGGCCCTATATAATCACATTCCTGTAAGGTTCAAAATAATTTAGAGTTCTAACCGTTTAGATTTGGAATTACTTGTTTTCACACTTGATGTTTGAAAAGTCTTAAAAGATGTGTAGGAACTGACCTAGGTGGAACAAGGGGCGTAAGAAGCATTTGGGCAAAAGCAGCTGCATGTTATTCAAGGTCTATGGTGTAAACCTATGGTCTATGGTTTATGGTATAAAGCAAAGCATGTGAGTATCCATAAAGATGAAAATAAGGGGTGCAATTACAATAACCTTTGACTGATTCTAGGGTTCTGTGCAAATCACTCTGCCTAATACTAACTTCTCACAGGCCCAACTTCTTAGTAATATTTAAATTCTCTCCAGACACACAGCATTCCTATTCTTTTGTAAGTGTACATGTGTGTGTCTCGGGTGAGATGCTGTAATTGATCTTCTAGTGGGTGCTCCTGATAACCTGTCTGTGGATTTATTTCTGTGAGCCAATTTAATCTTGAAGTAGGTTTTCCAGACATTCCCCAGCAACTGGTTTGCATTGTGAGTCCATATCCTTCCTGTTTTTTAGTCCTGTGTTTGCAAGGCTTCTCCAATTCGGAATCATCAGAGGTGAAGTCTGGTTTGAGGTCAGCAAAACTAACAAACACAAAACACTCCTTCAGCCAAGTTCTTACCTGTTCCACAAGATTTTTGCCCAAATCATACCTCTCAATGCATTTCTAGCTGGAATTGCAGTAGCGTTGACTTTTAAAAAAAGCTTCCACAAAGCTTTCCCACAGTGTGTACAGACTGAATTTAATCCGGCTAGATTTGAGTGATTAAAATATTTTCCAGCATAAGCAGGATCAGAATGTGGATCATCCCCAGCCTTTGTTAATGTCTGCACAGGGCTTCACCGTCTTCGCGTCTTCGTAGTCTTGCACGTGGCAGCTGTCCGGCGATCGTTGACCGAAACTTGGAGCGCAGGCAGGGAGGCCGGTTCCCGTTTGGCGCACAGTGCGGGAAGCTGAAGTGGACTGGCATCACCGGGTCGGCCTTAAGCCCAGCTCTTGAAACACGCCCAGAAAGCGGCGGGCCCGCGGGCTGGAGCGCTGGCGGGGGAGGGGGCGGGATCGGAGGGGGCCGGACTGGAACGGGTGGGGAGCGGGCCAGGTCCGGGCGGGCAGGAGCCCCGGCCGGGCGCGCCGAGATCGGCGCCCCGGAGGGCGCGGACGGAAGGGGCTGGGGAGAAGCGCGGGGGCGGGCTCAGGTGGGCGGGA
>NW_007253815.1:376069-430988 GCF_000164805.1 Carlito syrichta
GGAACTTCGGCGGCGCCTGGGAACTGCGGGGTTAAATTGCAGGGTGGGACACTCCCACCCGAGTGCACGTCGCCTTGTAGTTAGAAGACCGTCTCCGCCGCGAAGCCATGAACTCCCTGAGAGCTTGGACCGCATCAGTGTCTATGTCCACATTATCCCCTCGTAGACTCTGTAGACACCCCGCGCCCCAGGAGACTGCTGCGTGTTTATTTTATTAGAAAGGCTTTGATCAAGCTGGAGTGTGGCCACTAATGCCTGTGTTCTAGAACCATACAGAGTGATCTGTTGCTATTTTAGGTGCTTTTGTTTTCCTTTCTGATGCCTAGCATTTCTCTTTTTGCTATAGTCTTTAGCCTTCGTTTCCCTGTCTGTAAAATGGCCTCTTTCCGCTGGAAACCTGTTTTCCCTCTCACTTTATTTAGTCGTGTTTCTCCAGGTTTCGCAGCAAGCTGCTTTCACGTACTTGTGTGGTTGCTGATTTTATTTTGAGTTTTGTTTTGTATGATACTGGTACCTCCACCCCTCCATGAAATCTCAGAATGTAAAGCCCCCTCTCTGAATCTTCCCCTTGAAAGAGTATCCCTATACGAATCGAATGTTAAAAAGAGTTAAGTTTGAACTTTGTTTTTGACACTTGGAAACAGCTTGGTGGGTTCTTTCTAATTTGTTGCTTTTTTTAATTGGTCAAGGCTCAGGAGTAATTTCATGAGTTCTTTTTTCTTGATTTGTAGTCTTTATTATGAACTCTCAAGTCAGACCTCAGACCTGGCCTAGATCTGACAGGTAGCTGATCCTCATTGTCACCAAGCTCTTAAGAGCAGTTGGTGCTTAAGAGGAAGACACTTCTCTTCCTGAAGGCTTTTGGCTGGGGAGGGTGGAGTGTTGACAGTGAATAATGGTGATATTAGCCATTTGAAACATCATCATCAAGAGGTAGACAGACCCTCAAGTCATGTTTGCAGACATAAATGCTGAGCTTGTTCTTATCTAAAATGGTGAATGCTACATTGGATACAGTGAAGGGCTTTAATGTGTTATAAACTCAGGCACAAAGTAAGTCTGTTTTAAAAATAATAGATAAGGCTGGGTGTGGTGGCTCACGCCTGTAGTCCCAACACTTTGGAAGGCCAAGGCTAGAGGATTGCTTGAGCCCAGGGTTGGAGACCAGCCTAGGCAACATAGTGAGACCCTGTCGCTACAAAATATCAAAAAAAAGAAAGAAAGAAAAAGAAAAGTTGGGTGTGTAGAAAAAGAAAAGCACGTGCTTGTAGTACCAGCTACTCTGGAGGCTGAGGCAGGAGGATTGCTTGAGCCCAGGAGGTTAAGGCTGCAGTGAGCTGTGATCATACCTCTGCACTCAAGCCTGGGCGACAAAGTGAGACTCCCGAATCAAAAAAAAAAAAAAAAAAAAAAGAAGAATAGGTGCTTCTTTCTTGTTCTAAAATACTTTAGTTTCCTCTTTCTGAGTGAGATGTATGTGCACATGCATTATTGTATGACACTTCCAGAATCTTGAACTTTTGGGAAATATTTTGTTGCTGACAGACTTCATCTTCAGGGCTATTTGGCTTAGTTTTTACTTATTAGGTTAGGGCCTCCTTTAAAATATTGATTGTCTCATATTTTTCATGGTTTTGAGGCTAGTGAAGCTGGAGGATTCTGTGGAGAAATTTCTGTTTTGTGTGGTAAGTTGGATTAGGTGGCCTTAAAATCTCTGCAAGAGATCACCTGAAGTGAGTGCTTTAAACATTTTTTATTCTTTTAACGCAAATAGTAAAAGTATGACTAGTTCTGTTTTTCCTACTTCTCTCAGGTAGTTATAGGATTTGCATGACAATATCTAGAAATTAATAGCCTCATAATGAATTATCTACTAGATGCCTCATTTCCACAAATACGCTTTAAGTCTTTAGCTTCAATGGACTTCTTTCTGAAAGTGTAGGTTTTGTTTTTTATAAAGGATTCTAGGGTAAGGAAGGTGTGAATAGTACCTGATTCTAAGGCACAGGAACAAAGCAGTATTCCTTTTTCACCTTCTGGGGAGAATCCAGTTTCCCTGAACAGTTCTTAACTTTACTTCTTGGCAAAAGCCTCTCTTCTCTCCACATTCCAGAGTCAAAGAGACCTTTGTGAGTAACTGCCGGTCACACTGCTTGTGAGCACATTGCCTACAAAATTTATCCAGGTGCTAATTTCCAGAAAAGCACTCTAGCACAGCTTCCAGCAGTCACAAATTGAGAGAGACATTTCATGACTTTTTTTTCATAAATTGGCAAAAAAAAGTATTTTGCCTTCACTGAGTCCAGTTAGAAGTAGGGCAGCAGCTTCCTCTTTCCCTGACCAGTGTGCATGCAAAGGAACCTGCAGCCATGCATAGGGGGGAGAGACAGTGGCAAAATCCCCCTGCTCCGCCATTTTGGGGAAGAGGTGACATCTGGATGGATTCAGCTGAGAGACTTGTGGTTCCAGTAGAAGCCAGAAGCATATTTTTGGCAGAGCTGCTTTCTACTGCCAGTGACTTTGATTTTTATGAGGACTGGCGTCTCACTGCCCTGTTGAGACTAGCACTCTAGAGGCCGAGGCTGCTTCACGTTCGATGCTTAACCTTTGGTTTATCCTGTTAAAAAAAGGTTGAATCTTTTTGAGTATCCTGGTGGATGCCACATAGTGCTCAAGCAACAATCCACCTGGTCCTGCTACCACTCTTTTTTCCCTCCATGCGCCTGGGTTCTTTCCTCCACCCTTGCCTGGTAAGTTATTTGGTTCTAGCATGAGTAGGAAGAGTGGTGGCTCCTCATTTTATTGTGTCCTTGGTGGGTGGGTAGACAGGTTAGTCAGAAGTAACCTAACTAGACTGTCTGGGCTCAGTGTGGCCTGATAACAGAGCGTTGTCACATAGCTCACTGTGGAGCCCAGTGGGGTGTAAGAAACTCCCCAAGGGGAGAGGCTTTCCCCAGCTTGGAACCTCATGGCTTCCCTGTCAGGTTCATGTCACCATCCCCTAGTGGGCCATCTGTGCATGGTCCTGTGTTGCCACAGGTCTCTGCAAATGTGTTGGGGGTGTGGGTGTGGACATTGGGGGGTTATTGCAGTCTCATGGCCCTGTTTCCATATGTATGACTTTGGGGGGGTAGGGAGAGCACCCTTTTTGCTAGCCTGACCTAAATTCCTTTCTCCTGAGTGGACATGAAGCCATTCTGCAGCATCACCTGCCACACCTGGGGGAGGCTCTAGACCTCTTCAAGCTTCTGCTTTGACGGGAACTCTGGAGACAGGATTGAAAACAGATCCCTGAGCTGGGGCAAGTTGAGGCTGGGGGAGCTGCCAGTCAAGTGACCCTTGCACCCTCTGCCACCATCTACCCTCCTCCATCAGCTAGGTGGATGTGTTAGGCAGCTCTGACCACCTTGCCAGGTGGAGACTGCCGGCCACACGGGCAAGTGCTGTGTGAATGATTGTACGTGGGCCTGGCGGCCTGTGTGACTTTGGTGTCTTGGTGGCGGCGGCCTGTGTGACTTTGGTGTCTTGGTGGCAGCTGCCTGTGTCCAGCTTGGGGTAGCTGTGCCCACTTGCATCAGGTGGACAGACGAGCAACGTACCTGGGGCAAAGACTTGGCTGTGATCTTAGACATGGGAAAAGAACCCCTGGGAGCTACTCATGGGCTCTCCTGACTTAGAGTTTTTCTGGAAGTCTTGGCTTCCGTAAACTTTGCTCTGGGAAGGGATTAATCATGATGGCGGAGAATCAGGATGAGCAGGGCAGTCATCGATTAACTAAGATCTGTCTCACAGTTGGATGCGTGGCTGATGCCAGCACTCTGTCAGTGCATCATCTGTAACAGGAGTGAATGGCATGACCCTTGATGTAGGAGAGTGTGACCGGGGACCAGCTTCCCAAGTGCCATCCCCTCGTCTGTCCTCTTTCCTGGGACTTGTCCTCATTTGTCTCCCAGATGTGGGAAGACTTTGGGCTCCTCTAGGGTCAGCTATCTTGCCTTCCCGCTTGTGAAGTGGATTGTGCTCAAGGCAGGGAGTCTCAGCTGCTGGAGAAGAGATTCGTGTCTGGATGAGAGCTCTGATATGGACTGGATTCCATGAATGGAGGCTGTGTGCAGGATTGTGTTCCCTGCCTCAGTACAAATTAATGCTGTTTCTAAATTTAAGCATGTGCTTTCTTTGTTTTTGGTAAATATGTATATACACATATGGAATCTTTTTTTACAATTTCAGGTTGTTGAGGCATCTTCCTTAAGCTGGGGTACCAGAGTCAAAGGCTTCATTGCGTGCTTTGCTGTAGGGATTTTTTGCTCGCTGCTGGTAAGATTTCCCTCCCTCCTCTGTCTTTCCCCCCTACCTTTCTCTGCTGTACTTTCCACCTTTCATCTATATCCTTTCCCTTTTGCTCTTCACTGAAATGCATCGATGAAAGAAGAGGGAAATGGGGAGGGACCCAGGCTCCTCAGGGATTTTCCTGTGAGCCCTTGGTGGCATGGATGGGTGGGAAGGAGGGATTGCTCATGTGAAACACTCTGTTCTTTAACCTCTAGGGCACTCTTCTGTTGTGGCTGCCCAAAAAGGGACTGTACTTCTTTGCAGTGTTTTATACCTTTGGTAACATCGCATCAATTGGGAGGTAACTGTTTTTGTTTTTTTTAAATCCAAACTTAGCCAGTCATTAGATGGGAAAATGGGTGTGGGTGTATGCTTGAGGGAGGTGGAGGTGGGTGCTCCAGTAGTTTTAAGGGTTTGGAGAGTTTAAAAGAGGTAGTTGAAATATATCACGTTCATATCCTATTATAATTTTAGATCTCAGTTTATCTTTAAAATACTTGGGAGAAAGTAGGAAATATATTACTATTGTGATTTCGCATAGGATACAGCAGTTGAATGATTTCTCCAGGGCATCATCACAACTCTACCCACTGCTGTAGTCTTACTTCTGTCAGAGACCGAGTTTTAAAAGGACTTACCCCACTCATGGTGGCCATACGTGAAACTGATTTTTATTTAGTGTCAGATCACCCCAGACCTGAGAAGCAGCTCGTGTGGGCAGGGCATCCAATGGAGCTCTTCCCGCAGGTGGGCAGCCCATTCCACATGGTATAGGTGCACAGATGGCCCAGGTCAAGCTCATCTGCACTGATGCTTCAGCCACACTTGAGCTGACAATGCCAGTCCGGCCTCTCAGCCGGAAATACTGACCTGGTGTCTGCCTGAATGGCCCATGGGAACCTGAACTCGGCTATCTTTCCTCCTCCTTCTCCCTTCCCTTTTATTTCTGTAAATGGCTTTAGAGTAGATCCATCTTGCCTGGCTTCTGCCTCTTTGTCTTCTAGGGCTTCCACCTGAGCCTGTCTTGGCGTTGGCCCATATCTGTGCCTCTCACCCAAACACTTGATGCCTCTGCTATGTTTCTCTGACTTCTTCACTTCCCCTCTCCAGGCCATTTTCTGGTGAGCTTTGGAGCTATTCACTTATAGGCCTGCTGAACCCCTGTGAGGTACTCCTTGGTCCCTCCCTCCAGGTAGAGTCCAAACTTTTCAGCACGTACACACGCAAGACCCTTGAGATCTGGCTTCACCTGGATCCCACTTCTCACTCGGTGTGCTTCCTAGCCAGGCTGAACTTATATTTCTCCAAGTGTCTTTGTGCCTTTGCTCAGGCTGTTTTCTCTGTCTGGAGTGGTGTCCTATCTGTATCTCCCCTAGTTTGGTGGCAACCTGCTCAAGACCTGGCTCAAAAGTCACCTCTTCAGTGAAGACTTTCCTGATTACTTCTCTTCCTCCCCAGAACTGATGGCCTTTTCTTTTGGGCTCTCTATATCCTGTCTATACTTATGGTGGCACTTTATGACACTTACTTGTTACAAGTCTATAAGCTAAACTTGACAAGGGCTGCATCCCTGTCTTACTTGTTTCCAGCTGTGTCTGACTGGAAATTTTAAAAATATTTTAATTTGTTTTTATTTTATTTTAAAGATGTGGGGTACAATTCAGGATTAGGTATACAAGTGGTCATCATACAGGTAAAGTTTGGGCCTCCTTTTGGTTCCCACTTCTCCTGGTTTAAGATCAGGTATTATTGACATTGTGCCCCACCCCCAACCCCCAACCCCAACAGTATCCTGCTGCTGCATGGCTGGAAATGTTAACCATATAGTTGAGTGCATGACTCTGGCCACTATCTTAAAGCGTAATTTAGAGTGCTCATTACAGTGAAGATGCTGACCCTCAGAGATGTCCAGTATTGTCCCTAAAGCTTTCTCCAACACCAACTCGTGGGAGTTTGGTTTTGGGCAGACAGTGTAGGTTATATGGTGTACTCTAGGCTGAGATAGATATGTGAGTGTGCTGCTTAATCCAGAAGAACTGTTCAGCAAGTCCTGATGAGATGGGCTCTTCATGGTACTGGGTAGGGAAATAGGAAAGGGAGAAAGTTGTTATTTCCAGGTGTGCATAACAGTTTGAGGCTTTACATAAAGCTCTTATATTTTTGTATTTTTAAAATATAATGTGTTTAATGTTTAAGACCAGCCTTAGCCATTGCTTCTTATTCAGTGTAGGCTAAGGAGGTGCACTTTTAGCTGGGACACTTGAGAGTGCAGCCTTGACTTCAAGTTGTAACTTAATGCCACTTCAAAGAGTGGGAGACTTATTTTTTAAAATTTGTGTTTATAACGAGCTACCACTGGAGTGACGCTACTGGGCATTTTCCTCAGGACTCAAGAAACACACCATAGGTTGGCTCTGCCACTTGTTGTGTTAAGCATGATGGTCTGCTTCATTTGTGATTGCTGTCATCTGTCACCTCTCAAGTTCATTCACGCAGAATGTAGCTGGGGGTGTCTTTCAGAGTTGGAATTCAGTGGATGGGGGTCTAGTGCCAGCTCTTTGAGTTCCTAGCTGTGTGGTCTTAGATGAGTAAACTTACCTTTCTGAACTTCATCTTCACATCTCTAAAATAAGTGTAATACCTAACTCACATAGTTGTTGAGGGCATGAAATGAGGGACTATTCAAGGGAGGGGGACCAAAAATGGGAATTTATATATTAAAAATTGTGCATTTATTTTTACATATTTAAATGCCAGTCACCGTCAAAGTACTCTCCATTTGATGCAACACACCTATCGAGGTGCTTTTTCCACTGCTCTAAACAGTTTTTGAACTCATCAATTTTGATGCCTTTTAGTGCTTCTGCTGTTGTTTGTTTCACCTCTTCCACAGCAGCAGAATTTTTCCCTTTGAGGACTTTCTTCATCTGAGGAAACAAAAACGTCACTTGGGGCAAGATCTGATGAATAGGGAGGGTGGGGCGTGGGAGTCCTGCCGTTTTGGGTCAAAAACTGCTGAACATTCGGTGTGATGTGGCAGATGCACTCATAACACACATCATGGGATGGGCAAACACGTTGAAAGAATCTCCCCTAAAAAATCGCTGAAGCTGAATGCAGCCTCTCACAACAACGCTAGCAGGTATACTGATGCTGATGGTTCTTGGGGGAAGGCTGTACTACAAGAGGCTGCCCTCCAAAGAAATAATTCTAGTTTTTTTGGGGTCCCCCTCATATGTAGTAAATGTCATTTAGCAAACATTCAACAAATGACAGGTGATATTGTTAGCATCATTAGAACTCTCTGGAGATTATGAAGACAATGAAATGCTCACTTTTTAACATAACTGATGTAAGGCTGTAAGGCTTTTCATTTTTAAATCGTCTGAGCCTTTTTGGTTTGTTTATTTCCATAGATAGATTGTTATGGAAGCAAAGTAGCACTTCTCAGAGAGAGGAGTCATCCAGCATAGTGGTATGAATGATTCTAGAGTCAGACCCACATGCATTCACAGCTTAGCTCTGTTGTTTACTAGTTGGGTGACCTGGACTTCAATATGTAATTTTTCCTAGTTGGGTGACCTGGACTTCAGTATGTAATTGTCCCTATCCCATAGATTGTTGATGGATTAAGTGAGAATAACGTGCAAAAGGCCCTTAAGCACAGTGCCTGCCACAGAGTAAGCACTTTTCAAATGTTAGCTGTTATTACTGCTGTCATTCTCACAGGAAATCTTGGGGCGGTGACTCAGTGTGCCTCGTGCAGTTGTCTGAATGGCTTGTGTGTGTGTTTGCCTCTTAGCACCATCTTCCTCATGGGACCAGTGAAGCAGCTGAAGCGAATGTTTGAGCCTACACGTTTGATTGCAACTATCTTGGTGCTGGTAAGTTCTGCTTTCTTGCAGGACTTCGAAGTGGAAGTTTTGATTTCTGTTATATGGAAAATGTTTCCCTTTTAAACCTAAAACCTAAAGATCTATTTTCTTCTCTTTGTTGCTTTGACATATTACTCAAATCCTGTAACTATGTAGCAGAAGAGAGCATTCTTCATCTAACAATTACCTCCTGCCTTTGTGTTTCTGTTGGTGTCAAGGTACTACCAGTTCTATAAAATACCTCTAGAGGGCGCTGCTTGTTAAATTAGCTAAACTGCAAAGGTAGTAAGAGCTTGGACACTTTTCTGGTGACTAGTGAAGCCATCCCCAGGCAGAGGTTAGAGGGAAGAACCCAGAAACATAGGATGCATTCTCTAGAGTAGGCATCCAGTCTTCTGGGATGGGCTGTTTTTTCTTATCAATGTCTGACTTTCAGATAATATTTACTTGTTTTCATTAGTGTTCCTGAAGGGGAGGTGGCCTCCTTATGACCTGTCATCCTCTAACAGCAATGCCTTCGGTTTTATCATATCTTCCTGTCCCATCCACCCACAATGCCGTTCTCATTTTTGGCTTGTTCTCTTCCATGGAGTCATGGAAATCATTCTAGACCACATTCTCTGGACTCCTGTTGTAATGAGTATTGCAACGTTTGGGACTTGTTGAACATACTTTTATGTTTGGTTTTGTTTGTGAACATCCCATTTGTTCACATCGGTAAGTTCTCTGAAGTCATGAGCACATTTTCGATTTGTTTTGTATCTTTTCAGAGCATTGGGCATGGCACAGTGCTGGACACAGAGAAAATGTGTAGGACCTATTTACTGAGTAATTACAGTTATAGAAAGATGGAGAGGAAAGGCATGGCTGATGGCCAGCCCCGGATGTCAGTGGCCTGGACAAGTCTCCTGTAGAAAGAACTTTCTAAGAAAGGCCTTAGGGGAAGTGTTAGGTGACATGTAAACAGATAACTGGCTTGTGGACTGTGAGATTGACATCTCAGATTAACCTTTTGTCCCTGCTTGCCCTTTCTACTGTAGAGAAGAGCGTTTGGCAGGAGTTAAAATACAGAGGTCTGTGTTAAGCTTACTGTGGTGTGTTTGTATGAAAAGATGGATGGATGGATGGATAGGCTGATAATGTGGTTTTGTTTGCTGGGCAGAGATTCTGGGACAACTTGAAAGAGCATCTTTCTCTTTTTAATGTCCATGAATTTTTATCAACCAGTTTGATTTCGTGGGGATTTTAACTTCTGCCAAATGTGGGTACACAGGTGGGCTAAATGCCTTGAAATGGTTTGTGGTTGCTGTGATGGTCACAGAATCTGATTACTGCAGCCTAATTGTTTTGAGTTTGCCAAGAATAACTTTTTTTTTGCATGGTCTCATTGTCTTTGTATTAGTTAAATAATGTTTCCTTTCTCTCTCTAGTTGTGTTTTGTACTTACCCTGTGTTCTGCCTTTTGGGTAAGTGCACGTTTTAACTGTTCTTAGCCTTTTTTGGCTTTTGCCCCTTGTCACCACCTCTCCTTTAACCATATCATTTTTCCTTCAGTGGCATAACAAGGGACTCGCACTCATCTTCTGCATTTTGCAGTCTTTGGCATTGACGTGGTAAGTAACCTTTTAAACAGTCCCTCCCACATAGCCCTCTGACTAATGCAGCTAAAGGAGATAAAGCCCACATGTCTTGGTAGGAGGATTAGGAAAACACAGAAAGAAGCTCATTACTTTACGAATTCTTAATGATGCAAGTGAAACCAGGCTCCAGGGCAAGTGCCCGTGGACGGCTCACTGCCAGCAGATGGCATCAGTGGTCTTGTGTGGTCACCGGAGGCTGTTCATTTGCCTGCTTCTGCATTTTTGCTGAGCTCATGGTTGATTCTGAGATGTTACGAATGTATTAAACCACTCATGTCCAGTAAGTGCAAGGACAATGAAAGTATCATAAGGTCTGGTAAAAAAGGGGCTTGTGAGTCAAACAGATGTTAACAAAAAGGAAAGTGGTAAGAAAAATGAGTGTCCCATCTGTGATAGAATGAATCAATCATTGAACAGAAAGGAAAGCGTGAGTCGTCAGCAGGTGGTGGGAGCAGCCACTGATGAAATAGACACTGAGTGCTATAGGGTCTGTACACATGCTGGAGGCCTATTGGCATTGGTAATCCAGGTGAAGACCAAGAAGTTGAACTGAAGAGTCGAGCATCATAGAGGGCTACTGAACATTCCTATCTGAAACCCTGTCTGGGGCTGTAGGTTCATGGCCCTTTCAAACCTGTAAAATATCAGAGTGAGAGGAGCGAGGGTACATGTGGAATCTATAGCTTCTAAGACATTGCTCTCATAATTTAAAGTTCATCAAAGTATGGTATCTGCCAGAACAGTTTTAGTTAGATGTAATTGATCTATTTTGGAAAAAAGTGTTTGCTGTGATATAAAGGAGAGAGAAGGCTGTGGAGGTCTTCAGTCTCCCATGGATCAGTTAACTCATGTTTAGTGGAAATGAATCTTGAGACTATAAGCTTAACCGCCATCCTTTTCTTTAGCGGTTTTGTACTTTTCAATAAATAAACCTTCAAATTACCTTTTGGAATTTACCATGTTTATAATTAAATGAGCTTCTGTACATGGTAAGTGTAAGATACGAAGGATGGTGGTGTGATTTTAATACAACATGCTCATTTTGGAAGTAGGTACTGAAAGGGCCTGGTTTGGTGGCTGATGTTTATGTTTTCATATCCAGAACTTGGTACCCCTATGCACAACACCTTTCTTTGCTTATGGACTGGTTCTGAAGCCAGTTTCCGAGATTCAGTGTCCACATTAGCTCAGGTGAATGGTGATGCTGTCTCTGACACTGGCATATTCTGACTGTGTTTGCTTTCTGTAGGGCTGACCAGCTTACAGTGTGCCTGACACGCAGTGCCTGGTCCTTTAGAGTCATGGAGACTCCTTCCTGCATGGTTCCCTTCTAGGCAATAGGGTTGAGCCAGCTGAGATTTACCAAGATGTCTGTGGGCTTGTTACATTGTCATCGATAGAGTCATTGGTATTGTTTTTTTGTTTTGTTTTGTTTCTATTAAAATTAATAGGAGCAGAACAGAAAATATATTCCAATGAGGTAGAAGTTAAATTCTGTTTAGGATTTGTTAAATGTTAAGAGTTCAACTGATCTGGCTTTATTTGGTGTTTTTTATAATATGGCTCTTGTGCCATATCTAGCATCTGCCTGTTTTAGGTGATTGCTATTGGCCTGTGTGGTTAAAGCAGGACCCCAGTGAGGCTGAGGTCCTACAGGAGTTATTTCTGCATGAACCTTTTGTCCTCCTTCTATGGCCACCTGGCTATCTTGTGGCATGATGTGTGCATGTGTGTGTGTGTGTGAGTGGGCCTTTGTGTGCACACCTCCAGGCTGAGGAGGGGAGAGAGTCTGGGTAAGTCACTAGAGAAGCTTTTTGTCTCAGAAGCCCATTCTGCTGTGTCACCGTCTGCTCCCTTCATTCCATTTGATATTTTTTTGTTTTACATTGTAGGTATAGCCTTTCCTTCATACCATTTGCAAGGTAAGTCTAACTATGTATTTGGGAATACAGTTTCTGTCTTTTGTGGGCAATAATTTATTTGTAGGAGGCCTTCTAATTTAGAGTGTGCTTTCAGAGAGTGTGTGCTATTTTACTTATCTTTACTAAACAACTTTGAACCAAATAGGCAAATGTCATATATCTATTTTATAGAGAAGTAAGCTAAGGGTCACCCCTTCCCTGCCCGAATTATATATCTAATGATGGTTGTTGACCCAGGTCCACCATTCCTTATGCTTTGAACATTTTTCTCTGATAAATGATACATATATGCACATTATTACTCTTTACCTGGGGTTTTGAGTGGGTGTTTTTTTTTTTTAGTGCTGAATATCACTTAGTAAGCAATGGAGGAATCTAATGCTTGTTTTATTGCAGTATCCCACTGATGGGAAAGTAAGCAGGGCCAGGGCTCTAGAGGACCAGGGCTTCCTGATTATCACGTGACCTTGAGCAACTCTTGACTCCTGTGGCCTCAGAGGTCCATTTTGGCTACAAAGTAGTGCTGATGCTCTGAGCCTTCTTAAATTAGTACTTCCAGGGATTGGTCTTCCAAAACGAGCCCTATAATCTTGCTTCTCAGTTCTCATGCAGCTATTTGACTCCCATTCTTCTTTACCATTACATAACTATATACTAAGGATATGAAAAATGGTACATGACCTGGGAGAGAGGAAGAACAGTCTTATGCTTTCTTTCCAAGTCTGTTGTGGGAAGTGCCAAGGAATGATTGATCAGAAGGGAGGTTAACAGCCTGTCGTGTTCAAGACAGCTGGCTGACTTTGTGGACAGGTTCCAGGAGGCTAACAGTTAGGAAGTACTCCATGTAGACCTGGCCAGTTTTCGGGGGTAGTGGCTTGTCTGAGAAGAATATGGGCAGGATATCCTGGGCAACTAGGTTTTTATGTGAACTAAGCTAGAGCCCATCATAGCTGAGCATTCAATGAGATCGATCAGCCTGCGCAACATCTGAATATATCTTGGTGCCTGAACCAGCTACATAATTTGCAGGGCCCAGTGCAAAATGAAAATGTGGCTCTTTTTTAAAAAGAAGATTTAAGAATATAAAGATGGCAACATCAAGGCATTAAACCCAATGTAGACCCTTCTAAGTACAGAGCCCAGTAAAATTATATAGGTCTTGTCCATGAAACATGCTTGGTATCTTTCTTCAGGGCTTCAGGCTTGATCTGGGTGGGCATGTGTAGCACTTATGTACAAGTGGTTGATAGAACGAATGATGGAATTCTGTTTGAAATGCGAGTTTCATGTGCTGAGCAGATGAAACTTTCCTGTAATAGGGAGGGAATCACAAAACTCATTCCTACCTTCTGTTTATAACTTCCCCTACAATAGCTTTTCCTGCAGTGTTCCACAGAAACAGTCTGTGGAGGAAAAGGGTTCTGTGACCAAGTAAGTTTGGGAAACAGGTTAAGGAGAATTAGGTAGATTACTCTTTGCCTGGTTTCCCAGACCCTTTAAATGCTATGTGTACTGTAAGCTGCCATGAGGGGGACTGACTTGGCCATACAACCCTACTTGTGCAGAACACCTCCTGGGACTTGAGAAATTCTGCCTCTGAATCCCCTTGGTACTAAACTGCAGTGTCAGTGTGTTCCTTCAACTCCCCTTCCCTTGTGTGACTCCTGCTATCCTTAGTACAAGTGTAGTTGAGAACACAGAAGGGGTTTGAGGGACCCAGTGCCACGTTGCACTGCAAAATATGTGGGTGGAGATGGAGATGCTGGCTTGGATAGAATAGTAAATTGTGGAGTACCCATTCTTTCAGTGGAGCACTCCCTCCACTGAATTCTAGGGAGTAGATATCCATAATAGGGTTAATACAGCTTCGGCCTGGTACCCATGGCTCCCTGTGTTAGGGAGCTCCTGAGAGGTGTCCTTTAGAGTTTTTGCTGCCTGCTTAGAATGAAGAAAGCCCTAGTGACTGTTTAACTTAATGCTTTCTATGCATTCTGTGCTTATGGTTGATATTAAAGTGCAGCAGTCCTGAAAAATTTCTTCATTTCCAGCAGTCTATACTTCCTCATCTTTTTCTCTGATAATGATCGTTATGATTATTAAATACCTATTCTGTGCAATGCACCAATTCCCATAGCCAGTCTGTAGGGTGAGAGGGGATTCCTTGTCCTTTCTTATAGATGAGGAATTTGAAACTCAAACATGCTGGATGGCCGGACTTGGTGGCTCAGCCTGTAATCCCAGCACTTTGGGAGGCTGAGGCAAGTGGATTTGCCTAAGCTCATGGGTTTGAGACCCACCCGGCAACTTGGCGAGACCTCGTCTCTACAATAAATCAAAAATTAGCTAGGCGTGGTAGCGTGCACCTGTAGTTCCAGCTACTTGGAAGGCTGAGGCAGAAGGATCCCGGAGCCCAGCAGGTCGAGGCTATAGTGGCCGGGAGCGTGCCACTGCACTCCAGTCTGGGTGACAGAGTGAGACTCCAACTCAAAAAAAAAAGAAAAAACCATGCTGGATAACACTGGCAGAAAATGGCGTAGCTAAGTTTGCTGCTAAGTAGATCTGACTTCTTGGTTCAGGCGCTTTCTATTCTGTAGCTGCCATTCTGGTTACCTAAGAAACTCTAAAGGTTGGGGGCCTCTGGAGTGAAGATGTCCCATTCATCTTTGTGTTTTTTCCTTCCTAGGGATGCTGTGAAGAAGTGTTTTGCTGCATGTCTTGCATAATATATGGCCCATTTTACAAAACTTTGGAAGACCCTATGGATGGAAGCTGGTGGACAGTTCTGTAAATACCTTCTACATTTCTGTCTTACAGACACGTGCCTTTTATCTTGCAGCAATTGTTGCTTGCAATTTGAACATTTGAGGGTTGCCTTTGATAGCAACGATAGCTTCCCAAACCTGAATCAGAAGCACACTATGAGAAGTGAGTTCTTTAGCTTTTGGAGTAGAAGCTTCCTCGTGCACTGGTTTCCTCTTTGTATATTGTCCTCTGAATTTTCATTTATAAAAACCCATTCTGCAGCAGATAAGCCTTGGGGGCTAATGTTTCCCAGATGGCAGCAGGTAGCCCCATCAGAGGTCACAGGGGAGCAACAATAAGGGAAAAAATTTGGGGGTCAACAGGGACTTTGCATTGTGTCCCTCAGCATGGAAGCCATCACCACTGTCCTACCTAGTGTGGACATGCTTCTATTCTGGCCACTAGAAGCAAGTAATTCTGCCTTATACAAGTGTGTGAAGAGCCTGTCCGAAAAGTGAAGTGGAAAATAAGCGCTCTTTGGTGATATGTGCTGTTTCTTAGGCTGCACTTAGGCTCTCTTGCTGTTCTAGCCCTACGCTGACTGCGGAATGTATCTCCTCATCCTGGGTGCAGACTCTCTTTCCCGTGGGTTTGTCTTCCTGTCCTTTTCTCTCTGCCTCTCCCTAGATATCTTTTCTTATGACCTCCTAGCATTAGATCGAGAAAGAACAAAGCAGCAGCAGAAAACACTGCTATCTCCTTTTGGACAAGAGCCGATAGGAGGTGAAAAATTTTACTGCTCTCAGATGTATTTTTTTCTTTGTTATTTATAAATGTTTGCTTTTGAACTGATTTTATTTTCCATTCACCTTGGAGCAGGGCTGGGGAAGAGCCGGTGGGGAGATAGATCCCTGCTGTGGGGCCAGCAGGAAGTAGGCACGCCTGTCTGGTGACCTTCACACAGTCCCAGTGTTTGCATTTGCTGGAGACACAGAGGAGGACCTCATGGATGGCAGGGGGTCAGATCTCAGCCTGGTGCCTAACCACTGCAGAGTGCTGTTGTGCCCATGATATTGTCTGGTCCTCTTGAGAGCCTGTGATGAAGCAGAGATTGCTGTTCCACTGTGCAGTCAAGGAAATCGAGGCCCAGGTTGGTTTCTAGATCCACCTAGAGCCACAGCCGTGGCAGAGTTGAGCTCTGAACCTGGGCACCACAGCTTCCACCTCCTCCATGACTAGTGTTTCCTAGCGTGGCCCTGGTTGTACCTTCTGTAACTGCCTATGACTGTTGTCTCTGTTTTCATCAGCCAAGCCTGTGCCTGTTACGTTTCAGTAAAGCATAGGTGTTATTGTTTAATTCTAGAAATAACTGATGATCTTGATTTGACTTCTCTCCATCACTTGTGTCATCTTCTACCTGACTCTCACTGCCCATTTCCCTTTGGAGGTTTTCTTCTGGGTCTGCAGGATGTGCACTATCCTCTGTGTTCCTTTCAGCTCCATCTCGCTGTCTGACCATCATCCGTGCCCTGTCTTGTCAGCCAGAGTTCCTGGCTCTCCGGGGCCTCCAAGTCACCCTGAAGATTTGCCTTTCTGCTCTTTACCTGAGGTCAACAGGTCCACTTGGGCTCCTGCTCTGGCACTTCCAAACCAAAGGCAGTGACCCTTGCTTGTGGCCAATTGCTGAGCTTTTCTTTGTCTTGCTATGGTTAAGAACTCTGTCTGACTGGTCTTTTCTTCTAAGCTGGGGAGTGTAAACAGGCCTGCTGGGGCCAGAGGGAAGAGCCAGTCCTCCCAGGTCCTTTTCAGGCCGTAGAGGGCATCCTGTTGTGGGGTGAGGTCCCTAACCTGCCTTCACCCAGGAAGGAAAATTATATTCTAGAGCTGTTGTGGGGTTCCTTCACATCCCAGGTGCCTCTTGGAGACAGTTCAGATCTCAGAAGGGCTCTAGTGTCAGAAGGGGCGTGGAAGAGGTCAGCAGGGCCCATGATTCCTTCTCTTCAGAGTGGTTGTGAGTCTGACTGATCACAACAACATTGCTGGAGTAAAATACCTAAAAGACTGGATTTGACTTTGTGGGACATGAGACTGAGGTACCTTTTAAGATGTTACCAGGGCTGTGTAGCATAGTAGCAGTGAATATAGACTTTGAAGTCAAATGGATCTGGGTGTGAGCTGTGGCTCAGTCACACACTAGTTGGGTCATGTTGAGCAAGTTATTTAATGTCTTGTTCCTTAGTCGGCTCATCTGCTTAAAAATCTTGTGGATAGCGATTCCTTCTGGATCATTGCAAGGTATCAGTGAGACGTGTCAAGTGCTTAGCTTGGGACCAAGTATAACATCTCAGTAAATCATAGGTGTTATTGTTTAATTCCAGAAATAACTAATGATCTTGGAGGGTGACAGGAGAAATGTCTCTGACCACTAACTTATTGAACAAACACTTACTAGCACCCTGTCTCTGGTGCTATAGACACTGCTGTGTTTTATCTCATTTCATGTTCACAAGAACTGCAGGCGAGTGGCATTGCCTGTATAATTGCAGAGAAAGAGTCCCTGCGAGTGTGAGGGGGCATGTACCAGAGGGTAAGGGAATCAGGGAGGGGGTTCTCGGTAGGAGATGGATCTTGGATAAGGGCTTGTGCTTTGCCCTAACTTGTGGCTTTGGGCAGTTTGCTCAGACAGCTCTGGTCAGGACGCTGTCGGCAGCTTTTGGATGACCCCACCTTCCAGGATCTTCCAAACACCTAAATTTACCCTTCAGTTGCCTTATCCTCCAGTTGTTTCCATACTTGTTTTCATCTGGACTGTGGGAGGAAGAAATCCATTTCAATAGATTCTGCCTTACTCTGTTACCAGGCAACGCACTGGTTAAAATCAAGCTGGTGGGTGAGGTGACTTCTGTCCTCTCTTCCCTTCCTCCCATCCCTCTGAGACTGCTTGTTGGGTATCAGGCAGGTCATGTACTAACTCACTGACTCCCCTTTCCTGTCCCATTATCGGAAAAGCTTCCTCTTTTGCAGAATGTGCTCGGGAGACTTTAGTTCCCCTCTACGTAGCTGCAGCTCAGACTCTGGCGCAAGGTGTTTTATCTCTGGGAAGTGTGATATGCTATCCCCAGTTCATCATTTCTACCGGGTTGGTTGTCTTAGTGCTGGAGCATCTATCCATCTTCATTGTGTGTGACTGTAGATTATCTGCCTGAGTGCCACCTCCCTTCCACCCTAATCACTGTGTGCTCAGGGAGCAAGAGATAAAATCATGAGATGCCTTTCAAAGAAAATCACTTTTGATACTTCCATTATAATAGATGATTATTAAGTAACTGAACCCTAAACGGTGTTTAGGCTTCTGCTTTTGATAGCCCTATGGAAGTACAGATGTCTCAGCATTAGTGGTGAGACTTAATGGAGTATTTTGGGTAATCAAGATGCAGCCCTGTGGCTGTGGATTCCCTTTTCTGAGGGATCGTCTACACTAGGCTTTCCATATCATCCTCTCTTTGGTCAGATAATTTCTGACTACAGTTAACTGCAGAATTATGAAAACTTTAAAATTCACAACTTACACTAAAACTTCATTTTCAGCAAATAAATGTTTTAAAAAATTGATGTTTAAAGATATATGAGGTTATTCACTAGATTTTTGGCAGTTTTTTGATTTAAAAATTCAGGGTTGTGTGTGTGTGTGGAAGGGGCAAGTTTAAGATGTATAAGCAGTTTATTTGCCAACAGCATTCTTAAAAAAGTGAATAGACTTTCAGCTGAAGTTAAATACAGATTTATATCTGTGTAACTCTTGATAATATATTAAAAAAAGACTAGAAGTCTAAATTTTTTGGAAATTTTAGACATTGGGAGGTCAAATTGTGCGACTTTAAAGTACCTTCTAATTAGTAATTTTATGAAATTCTGTGATCTTGTGTGTTTTTAGTTGAGTGAAGCATATGCAGTGACATTTATTGGATCTCAGTTCACTGAAGAGTAGGGTATTTGGTTCCACTTTGGTTATTTCCAGTTCTGCCCTAAATGCACAGATATATTCCCAAATCCCTGGTCCTCAGCTTTACGCTTGGTTCATCAGCTTTCTGCTGCAGTGAGGTAAGTGGGGAGCAGCAGAGCCTTTGTTAGTATAAATTGACAGCAAAAGACATCCTTTCCAAGTAGGGGCTGATAAACTGGTGGCAGGCTTAGAAATGTACAAATGATTTTTTGTAGATGGGATGGTCTGAAACTAAGGAGAAGTGAACCCGCTAGACAGGAGAAACTTTATTATTTAAAATGAAAGGCCTTTCAGGATCTGGAATAACTTGCTTAAAAAAAAATAAAGCGAAGAAGTCCACAACATTATAATTAGTAAGAACACTGTGTATATTCACAACAAAGTGATGCCACTACATTTAATAAACAGCCACAAAAAAAACCCCCACAAACCAAACAAAAGAACAGATGGGCCCTGATGTTACCAGTGGCGACCTGGACATGACACCCTTGTGAGGCATCCCTACAAGTCACGCTGAGGCTAATGTCTGGGTGAATGCTGCGCTCTGTCTGTCGGGTGTCCATACTACAAGAGGCAACGAACCTTGTTCTGAGTACAGATGAATTTGTACTGTGTACCCAAGGGAGAGTTGTGGTTTTGGTTCAGTTTTGGGGTCTTTCTGTTAAGAAGGGTGTTTATTTTGCCTTTTCCCATGTGTTTGCTTTACTTAGCAACCTTAAATAAGCAAAGGAAAAAATAGCCCTCTGAACGCTGATCTTTTGCTGCTTTTGTAAATTCTGATTGTAAAGTTGGGAATGAGAGCGGTTAAAAGCCCATGGTGAATTTATCTGCCTTCGGAACATTGTGCCTGCTTTAATATGATGATCTTTAAAACACTTTGTTAAAACATGAATCAATTTTTATAATGTCTAGATACTCATAACTAATTTTGAATGCTACTGATTGCATAACTGAAATTTTATATCCAAAAATGTATTCTTGAGTACTACTTTTCCTATCATAAGAATCTATTTCATATAATATTGTTTTCTTTATGCTAACTTATTTCAAAGAGAAAGAATGTTGTTAAACTGTCTCTCCTTCCCCATCACAATTATTACTTTTTTTTTGCTTTTTCCCCCCTTCTTTAATAAATGGTAGCATTATGAGCTTTAATAAAACTAGTGTGGTCTCTTTTTCACATCTGCTTTTCCAAGAGTCATTAGCCAAATGAAGATTGCACAACTAAAAGAAAAGAACGTGTTTTAAATTTGAATTGTTAGTGTGTAGCACACATTATGGGCACTTAGGATGTATTTTGGGAGCTAACTTGATATATAGTCCTCCCTTTCAATTGGCTTAGGGTTTTACATGGATCTAAGGCAATTTTGAAGGTTTTTGAACGGTAAGAAATTTCCTTAAGTGTTTATTTTTAAATATTCCTGCACACCTAGCTGGTTTAGTTATTTTGTGTAAAGTAGGTTTTCAAATTAATTGACATAAAGTTGTTGATAATGTTTCCTTATTCTTTTTAATGTCTGTAAGATTTGTATTTTGTGTCTCTTCATTACTAATATTGGTAATTTGAATCTTTTCTCTTTTTAAAAAGCCTTGACTGTTGTAGCTAAAAGATTATCAGTTTTTACATTGATCTTTTCAAAGACAAATAACTGGGTTAAGAAGACTTGAACATGCATTTAACAAAGGAAGATATGTGAATAACTGACAAACACATCTAGTACATACTATATTATGATTATATTAAGTTTAAAAAGCAACAGGCAAAATAACTCTAGACTTTAAGTTCTTAGGTGTCTTCATAGGTGATAAAATAATGAAAAGCAAAGGTGTCATTGGCGTAAGAGTTAGGATAATGATTACTTTGGGAAGGACAGAGAGGTTAGTGATTGGGATGGAGCAGGATGCAGGGGTGCCTGTGTACTGGTCATGGACTTCTTTCTTGGTCAAGTGGTACTTGTGTGGTATTTGATAAGTCATTGTGCTGTGTTTGTGTGTATTTTGTTGTTTGTGCACTTTTCTGTTGAACACATCATGCTTTACGTTGTTTTGCAATAAAAGAACAAGCTTTTGGTTTCATTGATTTTTCACAGATTTTATTGTCTATTTGATTTTTTTTCTCTTTATTATTTTCTTTCTTATACTTTGGGTTTAATTTGTTCTTCAGCTATTTAAGGTGAAAGTTTGATCATTGATTTTAGACCTTCTTTTCATACCATTTAAGTTATACATTTTTCTCAATTTAGCTACAGCTCACACATTTTGATATACTGTTTTCATTTTTATACAATTCAAAAGATTTCCATTTTATATTTTTATTAACATTTTTTAAAATTTTATTTTAGAATCAGAGAGTACGTGTTTGTTTCATGGACATGTTGTGTAGTGCTAGGGGTTGGGTCTCAGGTGGCCCATTCCTTGTACCCAAAAGATAATTTCTGAACCCTAACCCCCTTCTCCCTTATTGGTGTGCCTAGTGTCTTATTATTTTCATCCTTGTGGTCATTGAGCTTCCACATATGAGTGAGAACATGCTGTGCTTTTCAATTCCTTGTGTAGATTCAAAAGTATAATTTTATTCTGCCTGAAGAGAACTGTCAATTAATAACCGCTGAATCTGGGTCTGATGGTGTGGAATTGTTTCAGCTTTTGTTTGTCTGAAAAAATACTTGTCTGATTTTTGAAAGATAACTTTTGTTGGGTATAAAATTCGAGGTGGATAGTTGAAAAACAACAACTTTTCCAAAGACAATGGTTTAATTTTGTTAGTACGCTTTATTTTTTGGAACAGTTTTAGTTTCACAACACAAAATTCGTGGAAGGTAGAGATTCCCATATGTTCTTTGTCCCCACACATGCATAACCTTCTCCATTATCAGCATCCCCCACCAGAGTGGTACACTTGGCTACAGCTGGCGAACCTACATTGACACATCATTATCACCAGAGTCCCTAATTTACGTTAGGGGTTCACCCTTGGTGTTGTACATTCTATGAGTTTGGACAAATTTATAATGACAGATATAAATGTAGAAAGAGAATGTGAAGTGCTTTCACAGTGGTGCACAGACTAAACAATAAATTGCATATTATTAATGTGGTAGGAAGAAAACGAGACTGTGTTGTCTGCTTGAATAGAAAAACACCAAGTGGAAGATGTCAAACAAATTACTATTGCACACATGTATCAGTGAACCTGTAATGCATGTTGGTAACGATTTCTCACGTTACTGCATGTTAGGAAAATATAAGATATAGAATTTTGGGTTTTGTTATAAATAAGTTCCTCAGTGTCCAAAATTTCATTATAAGCCAAATGTCATTACAATAAATAATTGGTTTCAATGTTGTATTATTTAATATGAAGTGATTCATTTTTCAATATTCCGTGAAGTGTGGTAGAGTTGTTTGTAGGCGATCTGTGAGATGTCACTGAGTGCAAAGGGTTAAGTGGGGTTCTAACTTACAGAAAACATGTAGTTAGGTCTTGTTTTTTCATCTATTCTGAAAATCTCCGTCTTTTAATTTAGGCCATTTAGATCATTGATGTTTAAAGTAATTATTGATATATTTAAGTTAATATCTATCTTATTTGTTACTGTTTTCTATTCAGTGCCCTTTTTGGTTCCTATTTTATCTGCCTTTTGTGGTTTTAATTGAACATTTTATATGATTCTATTTTCTCCAATTTCTTAGCATATCAGTTATATATTTTTTCTTTTTTGCTTTTCTAGTGGTTGTTCTAGAGTTTACACTGTACGTTTACAACTGATCCTAGTCCAGTTCCACATAACACACTATGCCACTTTATGGGTAGTCTGAGTAGCTTATATTAGTAAAATGATCCTTGTCCCTTATATAATTGCTGTCATTCATTTAACTTACATGTAAGCAAGTATATTTTCACTCTCTAATATCCTTTTTGGATTGATCAGCGATTTTAAATATTATATCTCTGTCCCCACAATTGCTTGAAAATTATGTACTCTGACTATTCTTTAGTGGTTACTTTAGGTATTACAATATATGCCCTTATATTCTAGTATAATGTTAATTGGTATTTTTCTTCCTAGATATTGCACAAACATTTTACTTTAACTTTGTCTACCCTCTTCCAAATTGTATGCCATTGTCGTGTGTATTTTAATTCAATATATGTTTAAACCTAATAAGGATATTGTTATTGTAGACAGTTAATCCTCATTTGGGTTTGCTCCCATATTTACCATTTTGTTGCTCTTCATTCTATCCTGTGCCTCTGACTTTTTCCCCAAGGTAATTTTCTTCTATGTAAAAAATACCTTGTATTATTTTCTTTAGTACAGGTCTTGCTGGTGGCAAATTGCCATATTTTTTTGTTCATCTGAAAATTTTCTATACTTCTCTATCATCCTGGAAGGAATATTGTCCCATAATATTGAATTCTAGGCTATTTTATTTCAGCCCTTTAAGAGAGCAGTTCTACTGTGACATACCTGGATGCCAGTTTCTTTATATTATCCTGTTAAGGTTTTCAGGGCTTCATGAGTCTTTGGCTCAGTGTTTTTCACCAGTTTGGAAAACACCTTAGCTATTATCTCTTCAAATATTACTTTGCTCCATTATCGTTCTCCTCTTCTTTTGGGTCTCTAATACTATAGACAGTTTTACTTTATCTTTTATGCCTCTTATTCTCTTTTTTGTATGCTTTATTTTCTCTTTTCAAATTTCATTCTGGAATTTATCTTCTGGCCCCTTTTCCAGTTTGTTTTTTCCTCAACTGTGTCTAATATACTGTTGGACCTATCTATATTGAATTCCTAATTTCAGTTGTATTTTTAATCATACAATTTCCATTTAGTTCTTTTAAAAATAATTTTCAGGTTTTTGCTGAAAACTCCCAACTCTATCTTTTAGCTCTCTGATCATTGTGCACACGTGTCTGTTAAATCCATTGTCTGAAACCTCTATTGTTCTAATGACTTGTGGTTTTGCTGATTTTCATTCATATTGTTGTTTCCTTATTTGTCTGGTTTTTGTATGCTAGATGTTGCCTTTGCAGAATGATTTGTAGAATAAGTTGAGGCTTGTGATCTAGTGATAGTTTAGATTTGCTGATGGCAGGTGGTTTGGGGTACCAGCATTTGGGAATCATCCTAAGGTGATTGCTAGCTAAGTTTCTCCTGGGTTACTCTGTCTCCTGGGGTGAAGCTCTTCAGGGACCAATCCAAAGCCAAGGGATCCGCTAGCTGTCCTCTCTACCCTCCTCTTTATGTTCCAGTATCCCTGCCCTCTAGACTCAGGAGGCCTTAAAAAATCCTTGTCAGACTCTTAGCCTCTTCTTTTGGCATCAGCCAAGGCCATCCTGTAAAAAGAACTTCAGACTCCTGGCTCACGCTATAGCTTGTGTCTTCCTCTGTGTTCTGGCCTGGTACTTTTTCATCATCTTGCTGGCATTCTGATGCCTTAATTTCAGATGATTTTACATGGTACAACTTTTCTACTTGCCCTCAGTATGAGGGATGGTTCAAATTAGTCTTCCATTAATAGAAGCAGAAATGCCCTCCTGTCAAGTTTTGAGATTCTTCCTATCTTAGCCTCAAATGGCCCTTTTATACTTCTGTGATGCTTAAGCTTTTGGCTAATAGGAGCAATGGCTATATTTAGCTCCCTTCCCTGCCTTTTCTTTCTTCTTGCTCAGCTGAAAGTTCCCATACTGCCTTCCTCTATTTGGCATCTTTCTTCAAGTTTATTAAAACTGAATGTTTAAAAAAAATGGGTTGTGAACATTCTTGCATAGGCAAGGTAAAATAAGTTTTCAGTCTTCTTACCTTCTTCATAACCAGAGTAGTTGGACTTCCTTGGGAATTTAAAATTAGGAGATACCATTATATTTAGTAATTTAGATAAAATTTTTCAGTTGAACACATTTTTAAACTTGTCGTTTTGTTATTAATTTATATATACATATTTTCCATTCTTAAAAATTAGACTTATATATGCACATAGTGGGTGATTAGTAAAAAAAAAATCTACTTTCAGTTTGTTTTCTCCTGAACTTTCGTGGAAATCATACTTCTTTTCTGGAGTCATGTTTATTCTTAAGCTAACTTAAGAAGAAGGGGAAAATGTTGATGTCTATCTAGAGCATCAAATAGACAATATCTTTAAAAATTACTAGCAATTTTCTACATAGAAATATTTCATTTTCTGAACAAAGAAAGTAACTCTACTAAATTATCGTGAGATTGAGGAGATTAAAGTAAGAAATAAAGTAATATGTCAGGTAGGTCCACTGAGGATCAAAATTGAGGTTACTTCTTAACTTTTTCATACACACATTCCTCAAAGAGAAATCATGTCCTTTGCAGCAACATGGATGGAGCTGGAAATTATCACCTTCAGTGAACTGACTCAGAAACAGAAAACCAGACATGCATATTCTCATTCATATGTGGGAGCTAAACGGTCACAAAGATGGAAACAGTAGATACTGTGGAAACCAATAAGAGGGGAGGGGAAGAGGGGGGTTCAGGATCAAAAATGACTTCTAAGGCACAATGTTGACTATCTGGGGAATGGACCACCTGATACCCAATCCCCACCACTACACAATACACAGGTGTGCCCCCTGAATCTAAAATAAAATTTAAAAAATAAAATAAAATTGAGAAATCTGTAGATGATGCAAAGTTCATGTGAAGAGTAAAAAATCTGAGCTGACATAAAAGTGCAGAAAAATCTAACCAAGTCTTATTCATGAAGAGAAAAATGGCGATGACTAAGCATGTGATGAAAGGCAACCCAAACGAACTTTGTGATTTGGGGCTCCAACTTGCCGTTTGTGACCTTGCCAGGCACTCTGGAGTCTGTATAGACATGGAGAAAAGGTATTAACAAGCCAAGCAGACAATCATCCCATGGTATTTTTGTACCTGAACACTGGGAACAATTTTGATTGCCCACCTCAAAAAAGCCATGATAGAGCTGGAAATGGTTCACAAAATTCCAGGACTTCTGAATGGGTCAGAATAAAAAGCTTCAAGATCTTAGGATTTTTTTCTATCTTTAGGATAAAAATATGAACTAAGGGCTGTGAATGAAGACTATTGCTATGGAGAGAATGGGAGTCACATGAGAAAGCAAACACGGAAGTGAACCAAGTCCCAACTTGAATCCAAGAACCAGAACCACTTTAGATTCAGATTATTTAGCAGTAAACGTGGTATTTGTTATTCTGAGAGGTAATATAAGTGGCCCAAATTTCCACTACAACTCGCCGGTGGTGTTTTAGCTGTCTGCTGATTTGTTTAGCCAACTATTCTAACACCCCATCACACATTCTCTTCATTGTAACTTGAGTGATCTCAGAATACGTTTTCCATTACATACGATGATATTTCATACTTTAACCTACATGACTCTGTATGATCTTGCATGGTCTGGCTTCAACTCATCTTTTAATCTTCATTTTGTCCATGTAGTCTCTCTTGTCGTGTTTCCTCTTCCTATGCGACCTTTGCACAGCTGTTCCATCCATTATATTTCTTCTGGTTGCCAAGTTACTCTACTTATCCTTCAGATTTCAGAGTAAGCCTCATATCTTCAAGGAGGCCTTCTCTGAGTCAGTGTCATTGTCCTCTGCAGACTCCCAAGTTCTACGAGGGCATGGCTTGCACCTATTTTTGCTAACCACAGTTTTCCCAGCACTTGGCATACCACTACAGCAGAATAGGCACTTAAGAAATATGAGATAGTTCCCAAAAAACCTGGAATTTATTTATAAAACATTGTGTATTTATTCTTTTTTTTTTTGAGTCAGTGTCTCGCTCTGCCACCCAGGCTGGAGTGCAGTGGCACACTCATGGCCACCCCAGCATCAACCCGCTGGGCTCCGGCGATCCTTCCACCTCAGCCTTCCAGGTAGCCAGAACTACAGGCGCATGCTACCTTGCCTGGGTAATTTTTGATTTATTGTAGAGATGAGGTCTTGCCAAGTTGTCCGGGCTGGTCTTGAACCCGTGGACTCAGGCAGTCCACTCGCCTCGGCCTCCCAAAGTGCTGGGATTACAGGCTGAGTCACTGAGCCCGGTCTTTTTATTCTTGTATGTTTAAACTTCCATCACTTTCAATGTAGTCTCTGTTTGATGCAATACATCTGTCAAGATGCTTTTTCCACTGCTCAAAACAGCTTTTAAACTCATCAATTTTGATGGCTTCTAGTGCTTAGGCAGTTTTTGTTGATGTTTGTTTCAACTCTTCCACATTAGCAAAACATTCCCCTTTGAGGAATTTTTTTCTTCGGGGAAACAAAAGTTGCCCAGAGCAAGATCTGGTGAATAGGGAGGGTGGGGCACCGGGGTCATGTTGTTTTGGTCAAAAACTGGCGTGTGGGCAGGTTGTTGGTGTAAATCACCCATCATGAATGGGCAAATGTGTTGAAAGAATCTGCAAAAAAATTTGAAGCCACATGCAGCCTCTCACAACAATGCTAGCTGGTACACGGATGCCGATGGGTTCCTAGAACACTAATGGGAGAAGCTTGCACTACAAGGGGCTTGCCCTTCAAAAAATAATTCCAGGTATTTTGGGGTCCCCCGTATAGCCTAGGCAACATAGCAAAATAAAATAAAAGTATCCAGGCATGTTGGTGCTAACTAGTTTTGTTCATCCCCACACGATACTTAAACTTTCTTGTCTTCTGATGCCTTTGGGTGGACATGTGCCTTTTCTTTTCTCTAGTCTTCGATATGCCCAGCCTTTGTTGTCAGCTTGTTTGTGTCACCTGGTTTAGCTACATAAGGGTATGGTAGGTGTTTGGCAGTGTAGGGAAGTCACAGATCTTTGAACTCTGTCAACATGGAGGGTTGGCCAAAAATCTATCCCAAACTTGTTCCTTCTCAGAATGACATTCCCATAGGCACCTAGGAACTCAGGGCAGAAATCACTTTTGGGTGATATTTTTGGTTAAAAAATTAAATATTTGGGGGCTGACAAATAGTATACTACAAGTGGCTTGCACAACCTAAGCTTCTGGACATGGAAAAGGATGAGCCATTGGCATGGACAAGTATCTTAAAAGGCTCTTATGACCTTGTATTGGAAGTGACCCCAGGAACTAATGAAAGAGTAATCCTTCCCAAATCACTCAAAAGCTAGTAATCCCTAGGACTGCATGTGGGTGATTAAAAAAGAAAGGTAGAAGCAGCTGTCTTTTTGTTCAGTTTAATTATGACCAAGTACCTGGGTGAGTGTTAATTTCCTAGTGGCTCTGGTGGTGGGTGGAGGAAGGTGTTAGGTTTCTGCAGACTACAGGGACTGGATGTGCAGATGTGGGTTCTGCCTGCTGTATACCTAGGGAGCTAGGCACAGTTCAGGGGAGTGCAAGCTTGTGAGCTCAGGTTGCGTGGCGTTTAATTTCTGTCCTTTAAGTTGGAGACACGGGCCGCTGTGTGCCAGAGGACACAACAGTACTATCAGGTGTCAGCTAGACTGCACACCTTAATTAATAGCTCTTCACCCCCCTTCTCCCTCCCTCCTGCCCCCCGGCAACCAGCGGCAGGGCAGCTGGTGGGCCTGTGAGATAGAACCGAAGTTGTCAGGCAGAAGAGGAATATTTAGCCTTCCTGATCTTTTCGGCAGGGTCTAAGGCCAGAGGTCACAGCCCTGGGCGTCTCCTTTTGCTTGCTCCCAGTCTCCAGTATTCAAGATGGTGTCCGAGGGTGTGTTCACAACCAGCCTGTGGAGGACAGGCTGCGTTAATGTCCCTGTTCACTGTAGTCAGTGTCCCTGCTCGTAGTCAATGTGGAATGTTGTTCCTCCCAACTCTTCTGTGTTCTCTCTCCTGGAGACAGGCCCTGTTGTCTGCCCAGTTGTCCAATGGACACCTGAGCTGAAGTCTGGATGTCTTCTCCCTTAGTAGTATATCCAGTAGCCACCAATTCCTATGAATCCTGCCCTTTAAGTAGCTCTCACATCCCCTGCACCCTCCCCCTCTGCATCCTACCAGCCTGTCCTTCTCACTGCCTCTCAGGTTTTCTGTGCAGTCTCCCTGCCTACCTGCGGTCCCACTGCTTTTCCATCCTGCTTCCACCGAAGTGCTCTTCCAAAAACGCAAACCTTGTCTACCTCCCTAAAATTAATGTGGAAGAGGACCCCACTGTTACTGTGTTCTAACTCTAGCTGAGAGGCCTTAAAGGCACTGAGTCTCCACACTGAAGGGGAGACATAAACAGCACCTGCCTGGCATCCTGATCCCCCTCCAGAACAGACCATAAGATTGGTTCTCATCATGATCTTTCATTCCAGAGCACACAGAATGTTTCCAGGGTCTCAGCTCCAGGAACAGCGGCTCTGCTTAAACGAGCTACATTCCTAGGAGGCGCAGAAATGTGGTTCCAGGAAGCGTGAACTGTCCTCTAAATTTTCCTTTTCTCTCCAGGCTCTGATACTCATGCCATCTGCCAAGCTTCCCTTCCTCCCTCCCTCGCCCCCATTTCCGATATTCCTTCATATGGGGACACAAACTTGTATCCAAATGCTTTGGGGCAGATGTGGTTTGGAACTAAGAGCTTTTAAAATTTCTGAAAGGCATCAACTTCATAAATCATGTATTACATGATATCACCTTTGGAATCTGGGGCACCATCCCTAATTAACTAGTTTCTATAGAAACTAAACTAGTATTTCTATAGCAGGATGTTCAATTATTCAGGCTAAAAGGAATAAAAACACAAGTAGTATTACATTCATTCAGGTCAGATTTTGCTGCCAAACTTTATGAAAAAACTAGACTTCCAAACTTTTTAGATATCAGAATTGCACAAAGTTCGGTATTAGAACAAAGAAACCCATTTCTTAATATTTGAGTTTTCAGTCTAGTAGTCTAGACTAACAAAGACTAGAAAACTCTGAGTGTTATTGCCTGTTTGTTCATTAAAAGAATTTTACTCCTGAAATTTATTTTTTATCTTTTGGGAAATACAGAAAAACATTAAAAAGAAAAGTTAAAAAAAAATTATCCTAACTTCCTATAGCAGCCTTTGCTAACCTTCAGTGACCTTATCACCTTTTGTGATTTTCAAGTTTTACCTCCACTGTGGCTTTATTAGCATTTCAACTTAAATGAATTCTCTCTCCTTTTTGTTTTTCCTTATACTAGTCTTAAGCAACGCTATCCTTAAAGAGGTGGGTTTTACATTCTGGTTGTATTGCTCTGCTGTAACTATTAAAATAACAATTTTTAGTTCATGTGCTGCCTAAAATTCTTGTGGGAAATACTGAACATTCAATGCCCTTGATTCTTTCCTCTCTCGTTGAATAATCCACTGACTGAACTTGCTATTTAATACTTAGTGCTTTAATGCCTTATGACTTTTTCATGGAATATTCCCTTTTCCTGCACTGTAGTTCCTCCCTGTGCCCAAGGCAAATTTCTGCTGCAAAACCCTGTGTGCCCTGCTTTGGGGAGGTGTCCCAGGCTCCTGCAGGGAATGGCAGACTTTGTCTTTCCCGCGCCTCCTCAGATGAATTCTCTTTCAAACTTCCATTGCAGGAAACTTGTGGGCCTCCTCCTCACTGTGAGCTCCCTGAGATCAGATGTGGTTCTTGGCCCCAAGTAAGCTGCCCCATCCTTGTTACAATGAGCGCCATTTATAAAATAGAGGATGTTTGGGAGACCACAAAGATTTCTTTTCACCTCCTAGCATGTGAAGAAAAAGGTACAGTGAAGTTTGTTGCTCATGGACACAGTGTTATTCGTGGCAGAGCTAGAACCTGTCTTCTTAGACTCTCTCCTGTGGGCCTCGACATTTCAGATTCCCTCTGACAAGGTGGCCCACATGGGGAAGGTGGGCACATATAGGCCCCACGCTGAGGAGAAAGCTTCAAGTGACTAGGCTTCCCACCTTGGCCTAGAATTGACGCTGCCACTCACTAACTGGAGCCTTGAGGTAAGCAACTGAAAAGCATCTCAGATGGCCCGAGAAGCTAGACTTTTATAGGATGAAACCCACCTGTCCCATGTGAGAATCAGCCATGCTTGTGCAGGGAAAGGAAGCAGCTCTCTCCCCCTGCTTTGTGCCTGCTGATCTGATACACTCTGTCCATCATTCTTGGGGCCTTCCGAAGTGAATACTTTCCTCTAATTCTTCTTTTCCTGGAATGCTTCATTCAAGCTACAATTTTAAGGTGTTCAACGTTTTCCATGACACCTCAGCTTCATTTCTGTCCTAATAATCAAATCACCAGGGCGTAGCTTCTTCATAGTCTTCAAGTCTGGGACTTGTCAGTGTTTTTTTTTTATTTTTATTTTTTTAATTGCATTGCGTGTGTGTGTGTGTGTGTGTGTGTGTGTGTGTGTGTGTGTGTGTGTGTGTATGTGTCTTTGCTTTATGTTTTATTGTTATTTTTTTAATATATTTTTTGAGACAGGATCTTACTCCATCACCCAGTCTGGAGTGCAGTGACATGATCACAGCTCAGCATAGCCTCGATCTCCTGGGCTCAAGCAATCCTCATGCCTCAGCCTCCCAAGTAGCTGGGACTACAGTTGTACACCAACACACCCAGCTAATTTTGCTATTTTTTTTTTTTTTTTATAGAGACAGAGTCTTGCTTTGTTGCCCAGGCTGGTCTCAAACTCCTGGCCTCAGGTGATCCTCCTATCTCAGCCTCCCAAAGTGCTGGGGTTACAGGCATGAGCCACTGTGCCTGGCCTGTTTTTGTTCTATTTGAATCAACACTATTGAAAGTGCGGCATTCCCAGAATCAAAACATTTTACTTAAAGCATAATAACTTTATTATTCATTATTTTTTTTAAAATGTGGTTAGATTTCAATGTTTTTCATAAAAATTCTGAGTGTTTAAAAACAAAAATGAGTCGGGCTCAGTGGCTCAGCCTGTAATACTGCGCCTTTGGGAGGCTGAGGTGAGTGGATTACCTGAACCCGCAGGTTCGAGACCCACCTGAGCAACTTGGCGAGACCTCATCTCTACAATAAAATTTTAAAAATTAACCGGGCGTGGTAGTGCGTGCCTGTAGTTCCAGCTACTTGAAGGCTGAGGCAGAAGGATCGCCGGAGCCCAGCAGGTCAAGGCTGTGGTGGCCGGGAGCAGCTACTGCACTCCAGCCTGGGCGACAGAGTGAGACTCCAACTCAAAAAAACCCAAAAAACCAAAAACAAAGAAGAACACAAAAATGTTCCTGAGAAAAATCTTTATGAAACATTGTTTCCTCTTAATGCCTCAATAAATATTATGATGTCTCTAAATATAATTAAACATGATTATTTTTCTTAATATCAGTTTTTACCTCATTATATCTTGAAATACTATATAATAAAGCAATAATAATGGAGGACCTGCTATGTGCCACCTACTAGATGTTTATGGTTAAAAGTAACATGGGCTTATGATATTGGAGGCCCAATAATCTAGTGATTTAACCCTAAGATGCAGATATGGGTCTTCTTCAAATATTGAAAACATGGTAATATATCATGTATTATCTGAGACTTAACTCTGTATTCCATGGAAGCATTGTGTTGCAGAGTCACCTGAAGAAAGAAAAAAAATGAGTAATTTGTTTTCTAAGAATCTTGAACAGAGGCCCTACTTATAGCTATGCCAAGGACATAACTCTTAGAAAACAATTCAGAAAGAAGTAAGCCACTGTAGTAGAAAGCCAGCACATTATATTGGAGGAAGATAAGGCTTTCATAAAGTGTTATGAGCTTTGTAAAAATATATAAAATAATTGGTCCCTTGCTAGTAAATGAAATAATAACAATCATAGTAGTGCCATCAATCCATATCAGAGGAAGTGCTAGATTGTTAAAGCTGGGAAAGAATTTAGGCATTTAGTTCAGGGATCTTGAAACATTTTTACAGTCTTTATATCTAATTTTTAAAATGTGAGAACTTTTCCCCATCTCTTTTTTCTCTAGCAGAAACTTCCATGGTGGCCTAATGCAGAACATGTGGAAAAGGATGTCTGCGGTTGAAGCAAGGACAGCGAGGCTGGAGAGGGCCGGGAGGGGGAGTTCTACCTGCTGGCTTTCTGTTAAGCTGGTCCAGCAAGGGTACTGAAGACCATTCGTGAAAAAGGTTTTCTTCCTGGTTTCCTTAAAGTGACATGATTTATACAACTTGATGCTCTGCTCAGGTGGAAATTAAGTGGGGGTCGAGAGTCACTACTAACTCTTCTCCTGGTTCCTTGCTTATTGGGCAACTCTTTTTTTCCTTTTTTATGTGTATTATGGAGATAATTAGGATCTCTTCATTTTCTCATTAAGACACTCAGTGAATGCATTCCTGGAAATGGAAGGATTAAAATAAAGTCTATCTGTTTGATCTCCAGATTGGTACCCAGCTTTTGGAACAAGAGTGACCCAGATCAAAAGGCTTTGCCATTTACTGAGACCTTGACAGATGCAAGATATGCAATCCTGCAGACCCTCAGTGCCCTCCTTGTTAAAAAAGTGGGGTGGCAATAAATATTTACAAGGTTATGAACCTTCTATGAGATCATGTATATCAGGAGGTAATTTAGTGCCTGGTACATAGTGTTTAGAATAACATCATGGTTAAGATAATAAGCTACTGCTTGGGCTTAAATATTGGTTTTACTGGTCACTGACTAGATGCCCGTGGACAAGTTACTTAACCACTGAAAGCTTCAACTTTCTCACTCATGAAATGGATTTAGTTTATCACCTACCCTATAAAATTGTTACAAGTGAGATGTAAATATGGCTAGCATATTTTAGTCTTGGCAATTAGCACTACATCTAAAAATATAATTTAAGAAAACAATCATGGATATTCCCAAATACTTATTGTCTAAAATTTTAATTTAGTGTTTAAAATGATAAAAATACAGAAACAGTAAATATGTAAGAACAGATAAATTGGTTGAATAAAACATGACTCATTCATAAGATAGGAAAATTTGCAAATGTCAAAATAATGTAGAAAATTACTTGTAACATGGAAAAATAGTCGTCATTGTTAAAAAATTGACTGGAAAATAATCTTATTAGTGTGTGTGTTTTTTTACTAATATGGTTAAAACCTTTTTTCCCCTTAACACTTATCATAATACTATAAGAAAGGGATTGGCAGTAGTGGAAAACTGCCGGGGGGGGCACACTTCAGTAAGGGTACCTGATCTCAAACCAAGTGACGTGGGGATCAAAATGAGGCCCAAACTTTACCTGTACAATGACCATTTGTATACCTAACCCTGATATGTACCCCACATCTTTAAAATAAAACTTAAAAAAAATTTTTTTTTGAGTCAGGGTCTCACTGTGTCCCGAAGGCTCGAGTGCAGTGGTGCAGTCATGGCTCACCACCCTCGAACTTCTGGGCTCAGGCGATTCTTCCTCCTCAACCTCTCAAGTATCTGGGACTACAGGTGTGTACTAAGTTTTTGACTTTTTTTTTTTTGATAGAAATGAAATTTCACTATATTGTCCAGGGTGGTCTCGAACTCTTGGTCTCAAGCAATCCTCCTGCCTCCACTTCCCAAAGTGCTGTGATAACATATCTGAGCCACTACTCCTGGCAAAAAGCTTATAAGAAAAACAACAAACAAAAAGCAGCAGTCCTTTTTCCCAGAGGCACTTTCCTCTTGCTTTGCTATTGCTCCTGCTATTTATCTCTATATTTTTAAACATTATGTTTATCCTGCTATTTCTTGAATTTTCCACTTTTGACATTATTTACTGTCTTCCTACAGTGGAAGATGAAAATTTAGCACCCTGTTTCCCTGCAATACAGACTTCCCCTTCTTCCCAGTTTCCTAAAATGAAAAAAGTAAAAAAATAAAAATAAAAATCTTCTCTCATCGTGCCAATTTCATAATTTTTAAATTAAATCAATATCCAATATTTACATTTTTACAACTGTGTTTCTAGTTGATCTGCAGTCGACTGTGATTATGTTTTCTTTCTTGGACAACTTATCTTGCTTGCTTTTAATATAGGCAGAACCCTAAGATGGCTCCCAAGATTTCTGCCTCCTGGTGTGCATGCCCTGTATAATTTTCTCCCCTGGTGTGTTGGCAGGATCTCTGAATATGATGGGATGTCACTGCTGTGATTATGTTCATTGTGTGGTGAAAGGGACTTTGCCCATGTAATTGAGATTCCTAATCAGTTGACTTTGAGTTCATCAAAAAGATTATCTTAGGTGGGTCTGATCTAATCAGGTGAATCCCTAAGAGAGACAAGAAACAGTAGCAGATGTTCTCTTCCTAGCTGAAGGAAGAAAGCAAACATCCAAATTTTAAACTGCTAATGGAGATAGGTAGAGTGTAAGAACTGAGAGCCTGAGTTCAATAGCTGAAAGGAATGGAATTCTGCCAGCAGTCTGAAGAAAAACTCAACCTCAAATTAGATTGCAGCCCAGCTCCTGATACCTTCATTGCTGGGAGAAACCCAGCCAGAGCAGAGAACTCAGCTGCACTGTGCTTGTGCGTCCAATCCATGGACACGGAGACAATAACTGCATGTTGCTTCTAGCTGTTGTTTGTCCTCATTCCCTCCTTCCCTCGCTCCCTTTCTCCTCCTTTCCTTCTTTCCTTCCTTTCGTATCCTTGTCTTATTTCATAAACATGATTTTTCTTATCTTTAAGAGGATAATAATTGTGGTTTTTTGTTTTGTTATTTTCTGTTCCCTCCATAGTCTCTTCCCTCAGAATTCCTTTTTTACTTTGGTGTCTGACTTCTGAGTCTGATGTCTGATGGTCACTTACTGTGTAATCATATTTAAGGGTAAGACAAAAACACCAGTGGAATGCCCAGGTACCTGGGCAGGGTTTTTACAAATGTTGGCTTTCCCTACTTAATCGGGGTAGTTGGTAACTGGGGAAGGGTCAGTTCATTGAGAAATCTTCAGGTCTTTAACCTAAGGAATGTTTCTTAATGCCCTGTTTTCAGTATAGTCCTCTCCCCCCCCTCATTGGCGACTGGTCTCTGAGTACAAACCCTCTCAATCCACTCTTCAGAAGAAAGTCTCTTGTGTTTTCCTTCTCCTAAAGCAATAGGGAAGGAACAGTACCTGGCTGAGGGTGGGGAGCTGAAAGTTTCACTGTTTCTTACACAAAATTTCAAGATAGTTCCTTATTTCTATTTGGTGCTAGCCAGAACTACCCGCTCCCTTCAGAGCTGATGATGCATGGAATCCCCGAGATATTTCAGAATTCTGTGGCATAAATTGGCTTACTTCCCGTTGACTTCTCCCCCTCACGTCTAGGTCTGTGATCTGCTCCGTCAGTTGCCACTCACCCATATGTTTTGTCAGTTTCCAAAAATGTTGCTGCTGTCTGTTGCCTGCTGCCCTTTCCTGTCCTGTACTCTACAGCTTCATAGGCTTATTTACTTTTTCATGACCATGGTGCCATTTTAAGGGGCTTGGTGGAGATCAGATAGAAAAGTATGCCTTCCATCCGCCATGCTAACTAGAGGCACTTTTGACTCCCCCCGCCTTTTTTTTTTTTTTTTTTTGAGTTGGAGTCTTACTCTTGTCATCCAGGCTGGAGTGCAGTGGCGCGCTCATGGCCACTGCAGCCTCAAACTGCAGGGCTCAGGCGATCCTTCCGTCTCAGCCTTCCAAGTAGCTGGAATTACAGACACATGCCACCACGCCCGGCTATGAATCCCATTTTTAAAGGGAAACGTATGCACATATTTGCAAATAACAAAGCATATGCTGAACTTCTTAGCAGAGGTCATCTCTGGATGTGAGTTATGGCTAGCTTTTCTTTTTTTTTTTTCCTTCTCTTATATTTTTGAAAATTCTCTACAGTAAGATATATTTTAACTAGAAAACATCCAAGTAAAATGATGTTCTATAAATGTAATAAAAGATTTTATATTATTGCTATTAGTTTCAGGTTCAACTGTTGGGTTGAACGGAATGAAACTGCTTTTTTTGCAGGTAAAGCAAAGACTGAGCACCAGCGGTTTAGTGTGGCTCTACTTTATCTATCCAATAAAATGTCGGCCTCAAGGTGACAATACCTGGAAAGTAGAGTCTGGACTGGCCAGGTTCAAAAGGAAGCAAGACAAAAACACCAGGCATGTGCTGTTCTTGAAGAGCCGTTTTGGCTGGGTCCGCTGGTTGAAGAGACTTGTGCTGACCTGGTAAATGGGAGCACAAAGTTTTTTTTTTTTTTTTATTTGAGTTGGAGTCTCACTCTGTCGCCCAGACTGGAGTGCAGTGGCCACTCCCGGCCACCGCAGCCTCGCCTGCTGGGCTCCGGTGATCCTTCCGCCTCAAGCTTCCAAGTAGCTGGAACTACAGGCGCGCTACCACGCCCAGCTGATTTTTTGATTTATTGTAGAGATGAGGTCTCACCGCCCAGGCGGGTCTCGAACCCGCGGGCTCAGGCAATCCACTCACCTCAGCCTCCCAAAGGCGGGGGATTACAGACTGAGCCACCAAGCCCGGCTTGGGAGCACATAGTTTTAATGAAACTGATAAAAACAGTATTATTGTAGTTTCCCCTTCTCTGCTGTTTTGATTTCCTCGGTTTCAGTTACCCATAGTCATCTGTAGTCACAAAATAGTAAATGGAAAATTCCATAAATACATAATTTCTTAAGTCTTAAGTGACATGCTGATCTGAGTAGTGTGATGGAGACCTGCATTGACCCTCCGTCCCATGAGCTGCGCTCTGTATGCTTCCTGCCCTCAGTCATTTGGTGGCTGTCTTGGTGATTACATCAGGCATCACAATGCCTGCGTTCAAGTAACCTTTATTTTATTTAATAATGGCCCCAATGTTCAAGAATAGTGATCAGGCTCAGTGGCTCAGTCTGTAGTCCCAGCACTTTGGGAGGCCGAGGTGAGAGGATTGTCTGAGCCCATGGGTTCAAGACCCACACAGGTAACTTGTCAAGACCTAGTCTCTACAATAAATCAAAAATTAACCGGGCGTGGTAGCACGCGCCTGTAGTTCCAGCTACTTGGAAGGCTGAGGTGGAAGGATCGCAGGAGCCCAGCAGGTCGAGGCTGTGGTGGCCAGGAACGACTGAGTGAGACTCCAACTCAAAAAAAAAAAGAATAGTGATGCTGGCAATTCAGATATACTAAAGAGAAGCCATAAAGTGATTTTTTTTTTAAGTGAAAAGTTGAAAGTTCTCAGCTTGATAAGGAAAGAAAAAGAGTCATATGCTCAGATTGCTAAGCTCAACAATAAGAATAAATCTATCTGTGAAATTGTGAAGATGGAAAAAGAAATTTGTGAATAATATATATAGGTCTTGGTACTATCTGTAGTTTTAGGTGTCTACTAGGGGCTTTGGAATATATTCCTCGTGAATAAGGAGGACTATTGTTTTTTCTTCATTTCTCCCTTACTGATGCTTCCAAAACACATCATATCTTTGTACTAGAATTCCCTCAGCCTGTCTTTCTGTCCCTCCTAGATTGTAAAACTATGTGAAGGCAGAAATTATCTTACTGGTAGACTATCTGGGGAGACATTGTTCATTGCATCACATAGTGCTTTCTTTATAATAATTTATGGAAGAAATTTCTCACAGGTCAATGGCTTGCTTTTATTTTAGGAACACAGTGTAATGTGTGCCAGATTATATTCCCCCTTTTTGCATTGGCTGCTAGGAAGCTCAGAGTCACAATTGTGCCACAGGTGCCTTTTTGAAATCTCCACTTATACATCTCAGGGTATTTTTAATAGTTCCTTATTTCTGCTGTAACCATTACCACAAATTTAGTGGCTGAAAACAACATGACTTTATTATCTTACAAATTTGGGGATCTGAAGTCTGAAATCATTTACACTGGGCTAAATCAGGGCCATGTCCCTTCTGGAGGCTCGAGGAGAGAGACCATCTTTCTGCCTTTTCCATCTTCAAGAGACTGCCTGCATTCCTTGACCTGTGGCCTTGATCCTCTTGTCTCCCTCGTAGAAAGACTTCTAACTCCAGGATCGTCTCCTCATCTCAAAATCCTTAACTTAAACTATAGTTTAAGTGTCTATAGTGTCCTCTTTTTTCCATATATTCGCAGGTTCTGGGTATTAGGACATGAACATCTGTGGGGGTGGGGGTGGTTATTATTCAGCCTACCACGTCCTTTTCAATAGTAACTGTAGAAAGTGGAAATTTTGACTCTCCTAATCAAATTGTACCTCTGCTTACTGTCCCGCTGCCTTCACTGCCTGTCTTGAGTAGACGGCCCTTCCATGTGCCAACTGTCCACATCAGACACGTGGTTCCATGCTCGTTCCCACCTCCAAATCCCTCATGTTCTGTCATACCGATTTCTAAGGTGTATCTAGAATTTATCCACATCACTTTGTGGCTACGGCCACCACCCCGGGCAAAGCCACCACCGTCTCTTGACTGAACCATCGTGAAGGCCTTCGGACTTGCCTCTTTACTTCAACTCTTGCCTTTCTCTAGTCTGTTCCCACGATTTGTTTACAAACTCGGGGCAACTCATGCTACTTTCCTGCTTGAGCACCTCCAAGAGGTTCCTCTCTCATGCTGAAGAAAATCCAAATTCCTCCTCATGGCTTAGCAGGCCCTGTGGTCTGGCCTGGCTGTCTCTCTGACAACATCTTGCTCCACTCTCTGCCACCACAGTTTGGGCACACTGGCCTCGCTGGCACTCTCCAGCCCGGCCACACCTCTCACACATGCTTCCTCTGCCTGGCATGCTCTGCCAACTCTTCCCTGACTCCACCGTGTCCAGCTCTTGCTCCACGTACATGTCTTCTTGAAGCAGCCATTTTTCACAGCCCTGTCTAATGGGATCCTCCCTACTCTACCTCACATATATTTTTCTCCACCACTTCACCTTTTATGTAGTCTTCAGACTTCTCACTATTGATAATTGCTTTGTTGTTGTGATGTCGTTTGTTTTCTCTATCAGATTGTTAATTCTCTCAAGGCACCAGCTGTTTCTGTCTTGTTCATCCCTGTGTATGATGCCTCGTAAGTATGTGGACTATTGTAGGTGCTGAGTGCATTTTCTGTAGCACCCTTACCCTGACTTTATCTTACCATTTTGCTTTTATTTTTCCTTTGTTCTGATTTTTCCTACTTTCTGTTGAAATGAGAGAAAAACTCACAGCCTCCGGGCTCTTCTCAGGGTTGTGGGGTGGGGAGGTAGAGCTGCCTCTGCCGGTCCCCTTCCCCAATTAGTACTGCCTGTTATGGGTAGAAGAAAAGTTTTCTACTAGTTATTTCTTCCCAGGGAATGTGGAATTTCCTAATGGAATGCTAGAATAGGGCCGTGAGCTGTCTAAAGGGAAAACCAGAATGCCTTTCTGGACCAAAGATTACAATTTCTCTGGATAATAATGTAAAAGTTCATTTTCACTGACTGGGAGTAGATGGCTTTTTTTAGAGAGAGATCAGTAGGATACTTGCTCTTCCTACCACCTCAGGTAAGACTGGAGAGAAAATAAAAAGTAGGGCTCTGGATTCTAGGAAGGAAGGACAAGGCTCAAGGCTCTGTCGGAGGCAAGCAGGAACCTTGAGACGAGCGGGGTGTAAGCGTGTGTGCGATCCCTTCAGGAGAGAGCTGAACAGGAGGGCAGACCTGGGAGAAAGTCCTCAGCTCTTTTCTCCTGAGCTCCGCCCCCAAAGTGACGGCACACAGGGCATCTTCCTTTATCTCTGTGCAGTGGTCATGTTTCTTGGCACAGAGCCTTGGACCCTGCATACGTGCTGCTTTTCTCTCCAGAGCTCGTCTGTCTAAGGAGCTAGAGAGCAGCTTAGAGATTTAGGATCTCCATGGGACCAGGAGAGCCTGGGCTGGCATCCAGTGTGTTGCTCTGATCCAGGACCCCCTTCCCTATAGGTGCCACATGCCATGATTTATACACAAACATGATTTGTCTGATTGTTGCAGTCTGGGCCTGGAATAATTTTAATTAATTGGAAAATGGTCCTCCATACACTGATTAGACCTCTTCAGGTACAACAAGATAAAAGCCTGATAATTTGGATGGAGTACTCTTCTTAAACGTCTACTCTATGCACGGCAGCCAATGGGAAAGCCAGGCTCTCTCCCACCTGATGCAATGAGTAATTAAGAGAGGGCTTTTTCTTCCCTACCTCTCCCCTCCCTCCACCCCGCTCCCCAACTGAAGCTTAACAGGTTGGTGGTATAATGTGGAGACTTGAAGGGGTGTCATCCTAGGAGCTTCGACAAGAGTCAGGGCATCTTCTCCCAGCTCCCCAGGCACTGCTCAGCTGGATTTGCAAAGCAGACAAGTGAGGGAGGGAAGGAGCTTGAAGCAGGCGAGGCGGGTCGTGGCTCTCAGCAAAGTTTGAGAGGGGCCTGCGGTCATGAGTGAGCTGGGCAATCCCAAGACCAGCGATGGCACCGTGTCTCGCCTGCTCAATGTGGTGGAGAGTGAGCTTCAGGCAGGGAGGGAGAAGGGCGACCCTACGGAGAAGCAACTTCAGATCATCCTGGAGGATGCCCCGCTCTGGCAGAGATTCAAAGAAGTCACTAATGAGATGATTGTGACCAAGAATGGCAGGTAAGTGTATCTGCTGCCCTGTTTGGGCTGGCAGGGCTTGGCAAGGGAGGTGAGACCCCTTGAATCTGGAAGGGCTCTCTCTCTCCATGCAGAGGTGACAGGGTCTGATTAAACACGCTCGACAAGGACCGTCTCACAGCCTTTCCCCAGCCAACTTAATTAATTTCTTTGAGATCATCAGAGAAGTAGACGATGAAGCCACCTGTCCCACGTGCATTTTAGATGGAGAGATGCTGGGAGATTACTATAAGGGGGGGTCGTGCCCCTTGGGTGGGGGAAATGCACTCATGTCAAAATAATATTCGCGTTTGACTGACTCCACACTCTGGCACAGATCTGAGCCCCAATTGGTGCAGATAAGGTGAAAGTCAACTTTGTTTGGAAGCGGGATGGTTTCCTCTTAAGTATGGCACACTCACCAGAAATTTTTGACTAGGTGAAGATTAGGAGCAAAAGGGCAAATTGAGTCTCATTGCCTGTCGCTCCATCCGCTTCCCCGGATGCGTCTGTGGTGAGTGCTACCTTGAGATTGTGTGTGTCAGTGATGGTGGGGAGGCTGTTGCAGTCATCGGGAATGGAACCCTGTTTACTCTGCCTCAGAGATGAGGAGATGCCTTCTTTTTTCTCCCTGCGGCAAACAGGGATGAACTGAAACTGATCTCTGCTGGCGTTTTTTGGATTCTCTTAAACCTAGTCCACGAAGGGGTCATCAAGCTAATGTTAGAAGCTTTCATGGAGTAGAGGACGTACAAATAATTTGAAAGAAAATCTCACTGCTTGCAGCTTGGACAAACCGGCTCCTGATGTTCCGTTGATGCTCACATATCTTTTGGTACACGTGGTCACAAAAATACAGTGTTGAAAGGCATTTTCAGTAGGTTAGTTTTGGCAGGACTTTCACTGTGACACTACTGAGAGAATTCTGCTAACAGAGAAAACTCGGGGTCGACTGAACTTTCTGGCAGGCTTTTATTTTTGCGCAGAATTCCTCATGTCTCTATTTTTAAATAAAGCACAGTGTGGAAAACAAACTATTTCTTGTCCATCTGGGAAAATTAGGAACTCAAGAGCTATTACATAACATTAAAGCACTTTGTAAGTGAAAGTCATACCCGAACTAAGAGTATTTCAATAAATTGTGATTATACTAGTAGCAGGAACATCCACCTTACTTGATATTTTTGTTTTCTTTCTCTAAATGGATTGCATACTTATATCATACAAGAGATTTATTGCTTTTAATATTTGTGATTGTAATTACACTTGTTCCTTCTCTTGATCTATATTTACACATCATGAAAAACATGTTTTTAATTTCAAAGAATCACCTTAGATTTTTAATTGGATTTTGTCTTTTTCCTTTCAAAGATGAGTGAAGATGCAATTGTAAAAATTTTATTATGCTCAATAATAGGTAGAACTTTCTGTTTATTATTTTTGGTACTTATTGGATAGTAGTTACACTAATTCCTAATTTCACATTGTTTAGTTGGCTGTCAGAGTGGCCATATATTGAAGTAAAACTAAGTACAATCACCAAGTAAAAATATGGTTCATCTATTTCAGCAAAAAATAAATAATAAATGTTTCTGAAACATTATAAAATCAATTTAATTATATGTTAGATTAAATTGTACTTTTTTCATTTAAAAACAGTTTTCTATTGGCTTTTGCTAACCTATATAATTTTTCCCTATATGTTTACAGTAATTTAATATTAACTAGGTGAACAATATTATTTGTTGGAAGGAGTCTAACTGTGGTCAACTTGGTTGTTCTTATCTGTGGATGTCTGGCTGCTATTTTCCCTCCTGTGGATGGAATCTTTTTCTTAAATTCCCTTAAGGTCTCTGGCGTCCCCACAACCCCCAGGACCAAGATTTTGCTAGGAGATAGAAGGTCCTTTTATACTTTGAATAAAGAAGAAAAATTGGTGTGGTTAACAATAAATAAGTTTGGTCTGAAATTACTCTCAGTCTCCTTGGTTTCTCAGATTAGACTCTTTATTTTGAGTCTGAGTCTCACTCTGTTGCCCAAGCTGGAGTGCAATGGCACCCTCACAGCCACCACAGCCTCGACCTGCTGGGCTCAGGTGATCCTTCTGCTTCAATCTTCAAAGTAACTGGAACTACAAGTGTACACCACCACACCTGGCTAATTTTTAAAATTTTATTATAGAGACAAGGCTTTTCCAAGTTGTCCAGGCTGGTCTCGACCCCCTGGGTTCAGGCAATCCTCTCACCTCCAACTCTCAAAGTGCTGGAATTACAGGCGTGAGCCACCATGTCTGGTGGATTAAACTCGTAGTTGCACTTTACAGTTCGTATAGACATGTCTTTTCTGCTTTCTCTTTACTCCCTTCTTCTTTTTTTTCCTCAGGCATTTATTCTTCTGTCTCCTTTTTCCCCATTCTCCCATTGATAGACCCACTGTATCTCCTCCAAATCCCTGCCCTCCATACCAACTCCTCAGCCTGGCACAGGTAGATTTGAGGCTCTTCTTTGTGGAGATGTTCCTGGTGTAACCCCCAACCCTGGCCCTTTCCATCTGCATTACTGTCTGGCCCCGAAAGCGGTGGACTTCTTGATTCTTTAGAAAAAGCTCCAGTTGGGGTAATCAAATAACTCCCGTGCCCTTGAAATCTCATTGTTCTGCATAAGAACAAGTTTTCACACAGCATAGGATAGGCTGATGAAAGAATTAAAACTCTGTCAAATGGAGACCGATTTTCATATAAATAAATAGGAGGTTTGTCTCTGACATTGATCAGAAGCAAAAAAGAGAGAGGATTTTTCCTGAAAAACATAGAATCATCCCCAGAAACTGGGATCCTGATGGTGACCCTTCCTTCCTTCCTTCTCCTTCCTTACTGCTTTCTTTTCTTTTCCTTCCTTCCTCCCTCCCCCCTTTCCTTCCTTCCTTCCTTCCTTCCCTTTCTCTCCTTTCTTCCCTCCCTCCCTTCCTCTCTCTCCCTGTCTCTGTTTCTCCCCCCCATTTTTTTTTAACTTCTTCCTTTCCCTCTCCTCTTCCTTCTTTTCTGCTACCAAAAAGACACCTGCACATGCATGTTTATAGCTGCACTATTCACAGTAGCAAAAACATGGAACCAACCAGACTGCCATTCAAAAATGGACTGGATAAAGAAAATGTGGTACATATACACGATGGAGTATTATGTAACCATAAAGGAGAACAAAATCATGGACCCCCCTCTTTTTAATTTAAAACTTCTAGTTATTCCTATTCAGTAGTCCTTCAGCTACAACAGTAACAATTATAATACCTCCCCAGAGCTCATCTGAGTCATTTCTAGTGCACCCAGCCTATATTTTGTTTCATCTCCATCCTTTAAGTAGAAACTTACACTTTAGGATGCAGAAAAAAATTCATTTCAGACTTCAGAGGCAAATAAATTCAATCTCTTGCTCTCATTTTCTTTACCTGTAACATCTTCACCTGTGGGGAACGTGCTGCATTTCATGTGTGTTTCCACATAGTTAGGTCGTTTTGCCTTAATTCTCATTAAATTTGCCTTGAGCAGATTTTACAAAATTAGGAGCATTGCACATCCATCTGCTGTTATAAGAGTTGGGAATCACTAAGTTTGAATTTGCCGATGATTAGGGGGTACCGACCGGGCTGGTTTCCAGTGAGGACAGTATAGGAGAGGAAAACATTCTGGTTGGACATCAGGCAAATACCTTTCCATGTCCTGCAGTCCTTGGGTTTTTCTCTCTGAATGTTATATTTGCAACTCACAAGGATCGTACGCATTTGTGTAATCTCCTCTAACCAGACACCTTGCTTCCTTGATGCTATTCTTTTTTTCCCTTGTTGCTTTATTTCTAATTGGCACCTTCTGCTATTCTTATGCCTAATCACCTTCACATAAGTGTCACCACCCATGCACCTTGTATGCCATACACACAACACACACACTCAACTATGAAAGCTCTGAGTATTTGATGGATATTATTATTTTATGAGGAGACAGAGGAAGGTGTTTATGGGTAAAGCTTCTTAAATTTTGCTTTTAACCGTCTCTGCTATTTCCCCACCTAAAAATCGATGTCATCTCTGCTTCTTTTCTTCCTGCAAACCTCACTGCTTATAGCCTCCTCTGGTGGTGCTGGTTCTCAAGTTCCATGTCAGTGAAATAAAAATGGGAAAGCCAACCTCGTAGCAGAGGCAGAGCACAGTTTTCAGGTAAAGACCAACACCTGTAGTTCTTCAAGTGTGTTTTTTTGGCGAGTGCTCATTTGCCCTGCCACATTTTCTTCTCTCTTTCTGAGGAGACTTTCTCTGTCTCAAGGGTGGATTAAGTGAAGTTGCACTGTGAATTAGGGACTGATTTACATATTTCTTAGCTCCTCAGAGACTCTGGGTTTCTCTGTGGTTTTTCTATACTGTGGAAGAAAAATGGGGAAAAATATCAACTTGATTAGAAGTGCATTTCATCCCTGAAAACAAAATAACGAGGCCCAGTCACTGGGTGGTACAAGAAAGAAAAGTGAGGTGGGATGAGCTGAACTTGGCCTAGAGCCAGAGTGTGTACCAGTTCCAGTAACAAAACCTTGGACTGATTTTCACTTGTACCTCATTGGCATAATGGAGTTTAAAAACTACACAGCATTCTTTAGTTTATTTGTGTGGCAATACAAAACAAAAACAATTGTAAACTTCTCGGCAAATAAAGTTCTAAAGAAAATAAAGCAATTAATCATTCTGTCATTTTCCAGATATGTCCTCCCTTTAAGAGACAAGGCACTGTGACTTTGTTTTTATTAATAGCTTTATTATGACATAATTCACATATCATACAGTTCATCCATTTAAAATGTACATTTTAATAGTTTTTAGTATACCCACAGAGTTGTGCATCCATCTCCACAGTTAATTATAGAACAATTACATTATTTCAGAAAGAAATCCTGCATTCCTTAGCCATCAGCTCCTCAGCCCCCAGCCAGAGTCTATTTTCTGTCTCTAGAGATTTACCTGTTCTAGACATTTCATAACAATAGAATCACATACTATGTGACCTTTTATGTCTGGCTTCTTTCTCTTACCATAATGTTCTCAAGGTTCATCTATGTTGTAGCATGTATCAGTACTTCATGCCTCCATTGTATGGATAGAACACATTTTGTTTGTCCATGCATCAACTGATGGACATTTGTTTTGTCTACATTTTAACTATTATGAATAATATTGCTAGGGCCACCTGTGTGCAGATTTTTGCATAGAATTATGGGTTTTTATGTGTATATACAGGAGTGGAATTACCAGGTTACATAGTAACTCTATTTAACTAGATAAAGAGCTGCCAGACTGTTTTCCATAATGATTGTACCATTTTCCATTTCCATCAGCAATGTGTGAGGATTTCAATGTTTCTACATCTTTGCCAACACTTGTTACTGTCTGCCTTTTTTATTACAGCCATCCCTGTGGGTGTGAAGTGGCATCTTCTGCAGTACTGATTTTGTGTTTCTCTGATGGCTGATGATGGTTCATCAATCATGGCTTCTTGAAAACATCAGACAGATTCTGACCACAGCACGAAAAAGGAAAGGCCATTACCTATTTCCCTATTGTGAAGTGAAAAGTCATTCTGCATCCTTTGAGAGCCCTCACATGACAGGGTAGAGAGATGGAAGGAGAGCACTCTAACTTGTTAGTCATGGGGTGAAAGTTGGACTTCCTCCCTCCCTTAGCCTCAGCCACTCTGTCCTTCCCTTTCAGTCTCTCAGTAGAGCCTGCAGATGGACTCTTAGCACTCTTGTGCTTGGGGCTTTTTGCCTGTAAGTGCACTCCTCCCGCATTCTGCGTGACTCACGTCTTCCCATTATGTAGGTCGTAGCTCAAATGTCACTCCCCTGACCTGTTAAGGTCTGCAGATCTGGCTAAAGTAGCTCCTTAGCCTTTTGTCTCCCTCTGTGACATCACCTCTTTTAGTTCCTTCATGGCACTCTTGCAATCTAAAATGGTCTTACGCATGAAAAAACAAAAACCTATTTGCATTTTTGTTGCCTGACTTCTTTGCTAGAACGTAAGCTTCATGAACAAGACACTGGGTCTGCAGTTTTTGTCATTGAATCCCTGCCTAGAACAGTTCCTGGCATGGAGTAGTCACTCAAAATCATTTGTAAATAAATCTCAAATTAGGTATTAAGATTTGGAAAAACATTGAAGGGTCTTTTCCTTTCGCCGTGGTTCAACCATATTAACTTTCTAAAAGTCTCAAAAAGGAGAAAGTTTAAAAAAAGGCATGGTAAGCCGGGCTCGGTGGCTCAGCCTGTAATCCTGTGCCTTTGGGAGGCTGAGGTGAGTGGATTGCTTGAGCCCGCGGGTTTGAGACCCGCCTGGGCAGCGAGACCTCATCTCTACAATAAATAAAAAAAAAAATCAGCCGGGTGGGTAGCACGCACCGGCTACTTGGAAGGCTGAGGCGGAAGGATCACTGGAGCCCAGCAGGTGAGGCTGCGGTGGCCGGAAGTGGCCACTGCACTCCAGTCTGGGCGACTGAGTGAGACTCCAACTCAAAAAAAAAAAAAAAAAAAAGGCATGGTGACGGCATGGTGACTGCAATGTAATGTGTGCCTCTTGGGTCCCAGTTTCCTCATCTACAAAATGGGCATAATAACATTTACCTCTTTTAGGGCCGAAGTAATACTTAAATGAGAGATGACATACATTCAGTCCTAGGTGCAGTGTAAAACTCAATAGAGTAGTCCCTCAGTATCTGTGGGGGATGGTTCCAGGACCCCCACAAATACCAAAATCCATGGATCTCAAGTCCCTTATGTAAAATAGTGTAGCACATTTTGCATTTTATAACCTACACACATCTTCCCGTGTACTTTAAATTGTCTCTAGATCACTTATAATACCTAATACAATGTAAATACTATGTAAATAGTTAATATACTGTTTTGCTTTTTATGCATTTTTGTTTTCCTGTCACCCAGGTTGAAGTACAGTGGCATGATTATAGCTCACTGCAGTCTTGAACTCTGGGGCTTAAATAATCCTCCTGCCTCAGCCTCCAATGTAGCTAGGAATATAGGCAACACTACCATACCTGGCTAATTTTTTGTAAAAACTGGATCTTGCTATGTTGCCCAGGCTGATCTTGAACTGGTCTCAAACAGTCTTTCCACCTTAGCCTCCCAAAGTGCTGGGATTACAGGTGTAAAACACCATTCCTGTCTGTTTGTATCTTTTAAAAATAGTTATATCACTATTTATTATTGCATTTTTCCCAAATATTTTTGATGTGCATTTGGCTGAATCTGCAGATTCAGAACCCATGGATATGGAGGACTGACTGTACATGATAACTATTATCATTAGAAAAGCTATCTTGCATTAAATCATCCCTTAATTCATAAATCAGGCCAGGTATGGTGGCTGTCGCGAGGTGGGAGGCCGAGGTAGGAGACTGAGAAGTTCAAGACCAGCCTGGGCAGCACAGTGAAACCTCATCTGTACAAAAGAAATCAAAAAATTAGCTGGGCATGGTGGTACACTCTTATAGTCCCAGCTACGCAGGAGGCTAAGGTGGAGAATTGCTTGAGCCCAAGAGGTCGAGGCTGCAATGAGCTGTGATCATGCCACTGTACTCCAGCCTGGGAGACAGACTCAAAACAAACAAAACAAAAACCAAACCAAAACAAAACAAAACAAAAAACACCAACAAAACAAACCAAAACAAAAACATAAGTCAGAACAATGTGAAACTTCCTAACATTTCACATTATGGAGACATAAGCCACACTGTCATGCTTAAACAACTGCATCCTTATTCTGGTCGTTCAGTGAATGGGGAACACATGCTTCATGAGTTGGTTTCTGTTTTTTTTTTTTTTAACTTTTGCATGTATGATATAGTCTTATTGATAAAAACTTTTGATACTTTTACACTTAAGTGTGCAAAATGACAGTTATATGCATGCCACTCTTGTTTTCTTTACAATAAAATAAAAAGATAAGAAGTAAAATAGATTTTAGCACTTTAGGAAAAGCACTGGGCCGGAACACAGAGACCATTTCTCTGAACACCTCACATAGACAAGCCAGACTCCTCACTGTCCAAATGGCCCTTCATGGTCCCTGCAACCATTTCTGATACCCACTTCTGTGATTCTTGGCAAATGGCATTTATGCTTTCAGATTCTTTCTGTTTTCTACACTTGGTCAGTACTATTCAGATAATTGACAACATTAAAATAATTGTAAAAGAGAATAGTTTAATCTGAGATCAAGAGAAAATAAAAAAGTCCTTCTATTGAAAAGGGAACAAAATAAAACACATCAGGAGGCTTTTACATTACTCAGGCAGCTTCCCTGGAGACTTAGCATTTTAGTTAAGGTAAAAGTGCCATTGGCTCAGCAAGCCAGGCGAGTGAGAAGGTGGGTCACGCAATTCTCAGCTGAGGCCTGGGTTTGGGATCCATCATCTGATGCACTTTTTTCCCCTAGGAATTTTATTTGATTCATATTCTTGTCTTAGCCTCCTACTTAAATTACTTTCCTCTCCTCGAACACACCAAGAGCCTCATACAGTCGTTGTGAGAACTAAAGCGCTTACCCATGCCTGGCTCCTCATGAGTGCTCTGTGGGTGCTGGCTGTGTTGCCCTTGTCCAAGCCCGTCCCAGCCCTGCTTCTGCTCTGGAGATTACCTTAGGTAAGGACTTTTTAAGTTGGAAGCACAAGTGACATCAACTCTACCACTCTTGTGTCTACTGACAAGATCCATGTTTCTCTGCTGTTCTTTCTGGAGAGAAGACTAGGAAGGATGGGGAGGAACTGCTAATGGCTGTGGGGTTTTTTTGTGGGGGGGAGAGTTGAGGTAATGAAAATGTGCTAGAATCAGAATCCAGCCATCAGGATAGCTTATTTAAATATTTGTAAACTTGTTGGTATTGTTCTAGAGGGTGGAAGAAGGATCAATGAACCCGGATCTACATATCTCAAAGTATGTTCCTCGGACACGAATTCTCACAAAATGCTCAGTTAAAAGATAGTCCCACTATCTTTTAGTTTAAAGTTTTGTTTAAGCTAAACTTAGGACATTCACTTTTCCCTCAAAGGGTCATGGGTATACACTGGTGTGGTAAAGGCTCTGAGAAGTCCTGGAGGAAAAGAACAGATCCAACTTTCCACAGCCAAGAATCTCCCTCATGTTACCGTGTAATCATGTTTTTACTGTAAATACTCTTACTGTTATTCGGGCACAACATTCTTTGGGAGACTGGGCATGGTTGGCTGTGTTAGTGTGCCAGAGGGAAGTCTTTGAAGAAAGCTTTCTGTGAGGACAGGCATCTGATTATACATCTTGGGTCTCGATTTCTTCTTCCGTCAAGTGCCTGCATCAGTGATTTGCAGACTTTAAAATGGAGCACGTTTTAAAGAAAAACCCGTTAACGGCTGACAAGTGCGTGTGTGAAAAGAGGCTCTTGTGGAATTGGGGTTGTGGACTTGGGCCCTGTTTTTCTGGTCTCCCTCCCGGGGCATTCCATGGAATGTCTCTTAGAGTTGAGAGACCTCTGGACAAGTGGGGAGGCCCTCACACCCTGCCCTATGGCTAAACGTCTGCCTTTTCTTTTAGACGGATGTTTCCTGTCCTAAAGATCAGTGTCACAGGGCTGGACCCCAATGCCATGTACTCCCTCCTGCTGGACTTTGTCCCCACGGACAGCCATCGCTGGAAGTACGTCAATGGGGAATGGGTGCCCGCAGGCAAGCCTGAGATGCCCAGCCACAGCTGTGTCTATATCCACCCTGACTCCCCCAACTTCGGGGCCCACTGGATGAAAGCGCCCATCTCCTTCAGCAAAGTGAAGCTGACCAACAAGCTCAACGGAGGTGGGCAGGTATGAGCCGGTCCTCGGGCCACCCGCCCGGCCTCCCCACAACACCAATCAAGAAATATCAAGGGTGCATTTAGTCAATTAGAGGTGTCCTCACCAGCCTCTTCTCCCATAGAAGCCAATTATTCCCTGGAGTCCAAATGTAAACAGGAATAAACAGCTCTTAATTGGTGCTTTCAGTTTTTAATGGACTTCCTGATGTTAAGAGAGTGGGAGAGTGCAGTAGTTTACTTAATCATCAGGGCCCTTTTCATAGTTTTGTCTTGTGTGCAGTGCTTTTTACCCAGCCCACGGGAGGGAGATGTTTGTGGGTACCAGGGTTTTGTTATTCCCGCTCCCCTTTTTTGGTGTAAGTGGCATGTTGGCAATAGACAAATACCTTAATAAAAAGCTGCTCCCAAATGAAATAATTACTACCTCCACTTGGGCATTATGATAATTATCAATAGAATATTGAATCAGCTTTGGTTTTTCAGAAAACAGCAATCCAAGCAAACCTTAAATAAGGAAGGTTTTATCTAAAGTCTTCAGTTAGAGTAAACACGGATGTGGGGCTTTTTCCTTTCCTTTTTGTGGTAGGATTGTGAAGACTAGTCTACCATGTAAGGCTGCGAGTTGCTTTATAAAATGTAGACCGTTTCTGGGGATTAGAGGCACAGAGGGGAGGGGAGTGTGCGTTCCTTTCTCCATTGGCGTGTGTGGCTTGGCCCAGCCTCCCAAAATCAGTTCTTGGGCCCCTTCTCTGGTCTCTGTGTGCCCGGCTGGCCGGAGCGGGAGAGCAGGGGGTGCAGGTAATGCCACCTGAGTCTTTGTGGAACTCAGAGGCTTCCAGTTCTTTATAAAACAGGAACTTGAAAAGTCAATTGTTATTGCCTGCCAGATTTCACAGCACGAGACTGTCACTAGACCTCTCACTTGAAGCACAGACAGGGGATTATATGTCACCACTGGATGGCGTATTTCATTACTCTTCGTTTTTTGTCTTTTTTTTTTTTAATCACTGGGCCCTTAACTTCAGATTTCATGACTTGTTAGTCACTTGTAATATGTGGCCATTGTCAGTATTTTGAGTGACTCAAATTCCTCATATTAAAAAACCAAGGCTGGGCACAGTGGCTACGCCTGTAATCCCAGCACTTTAGGTGGCGAAGGGGAGAGGATTGTCTGAGCCCAGGGGTTCGAGACCAGCCCTGGCAACTTGGTGAGACTTTGTCTCTACAATAAATCAAAAAATTAGCCGGGCATGGTGGTACCTGTAGTTCCAGATATTTGGAAGGCTGAGGCAGAAGGATTACCAGGGCCCAGCAGGCCGAGGCTGTGGTGGCTGTGAGTGTGCCACTGCACTCCAGCCTGGGTGACCGAGTGAGACTCTGACTCAAAAAAACCCGACAGTATGTTTTAGTGAATTGAAATCCACATTGCTGTGCTGAAAATACAGTAAGAGAAAAAAGAAAGCAGGATCTTGGCAGGAAATGGAACACTCTTAAGAACAATTCCTCTCTGGCATCTCTGGCAACCCATCCCTGACCCCCAAATATGCTCCCTGGGGGCTTCTGAAAAACTGCCCTATTTGTTTTTCAGAGGTGTGGTGGCCGCTCCCGTGACCTGAGATTTGAAGTGCGTGTCCCTAGCTGGGGTGGGAGGTGGGGGTGGGGGATGCCGAGCTTGGGACTAACCAGAGGGGTGGCTTCCTCTGTCACCTGCAATCATCAGGCTCTGCTGTTCTCCTCTTTCTCTTTTTCTCCCACCTCAACAGATAATGTTGAATTCTCTGCATAAATATGAACCCCAGGTTCACATTGTGCGTGTTGGGGCTGCCCACCGAATGGTTATGAACTGCTCGTTCCCTGAAACCCAGTTCATAGCCGTGACCGCCTATCAGAATGAGGAGGTAAGAGTGTGTGGGGCGTGTGTGTACATGTCACCTGGGGGAGTGTGGCAGGACAGGAAGGGGGTCCTTACAGACAGAGGTAGGTTTTCCAGGACTCGGATGTACTCAGCAGAGATAAAGTTAAACGAGGGGGTAACACTCTCCCCACCTTTGGGCCTGTTTGCTGAAGGCCCACCAGCGTGTGCTTGCCTGTTGCCCACATGGCGCAGCTGTGTGTTGTCCTAACATGCCTGCATTCTGCTGAAACTTGGAGTCTTTGTTTTTGGGACCCAATGTGCCCTCAGCCTGCACAGAGCCAGGTGTGTCTGGCATGGATGTGACCAGGCAGGGCCACCCCACCCCCAAATACCGTCTCGTGCTCTAGAAGCAAGTCTGTGGGAAAGGATCCAGTGAATACTCTCTGCTGGGTTTTACTGTGCTGTTGGTCCTGTTTGTTAACAGTTAGGTCATCTGCTGCCCAGGAACTTGAGCTCTTCTGATTGCGACAGCTGAGTGGTTGGCAACTGGCCTCTCTGTGAGCTGCTTTGAGTCTTTTCATGTGTACTGGGGGTTCACGGCCTCTGATCATCAGAAGTACCCGCAGAGGGTTACATTCTTTTTCATTAAACTTTTTTTAAAAATTGAAAGGCAATACATATTTATTTTAAAAACACATAATAAACCAACAGTATAGAAGTATGCAAAATAAAAATGAAAACTACAAGGTATAGATGGACTGCTTTTCTTTCTTTCTTTTTTTTAAACAAAGACAGGGTCTTGCTTTGTCACCCAGGCTGGAGTATAGTGGTTTGATCATAGCCCATTGCAGCCTTGACCTCCCGGGCTCAAGTGATCCTCCCATCTCAGCCTCCCAAGTAGCTGGTGCATACCACTGTACCTGGCTAATTTTTAAAATTTTTTGCAGAGAAAGGGGTCTTACTGTGTTACCCAAGCTAGTCTTAAACTTTTGGGCTCAGCCGGTCTCGGTGGCTCAGCCTGTAATCCCACACCTTTGGGAGGCTGAGGTGAGTGGATTGCCTGAGCCCGCGGGTTCGAGACCCGCCTGGGCAACTTGGCAAGACCTCATCTCTATGATAAATAAAAAAATGAGCCGGGTGTGGTAGCATGCGCCTGTAGCTCCAGCTCCTTGGAAGGCTGAGGCGGAAGGATCGCCGGAGCCCAGCAGGTCGAGGCTGCGGTGGCCGGGAGCAGCCACTGCACTCCAGTCTGGGCGACAGAGTGAGACTCCAACTCAAGCAAAACAAAACAAAACAAACAAACAAAAAACAAAAAATAACTTTTGGGCTCAAGTATTCTGCTTCATCCTCCCAAAGTGCTGGGATTGTAGGCATAAGGCACTGGGTCCGGTGCCCTGTTTTTCTTTTGCCTTAGGAATCTCACTCCCCATGGACACTACAGCTGATAGCTTAGAGTGTGTTTTTTCACCACACATTTTCTAGAATATATAAGTATATATGTGAATGTAGATTTCCTCACGTAAATTGGCTCGTTATGTATAGTGTTTTCTTTTTCCCCAGTGTATTTTGAATATCTTTCTTTGTAATTATATCCAGGTGTATTTCCTCCTCTGTAGTACCTGCAGAATATTTAATTGTATGGATATACCATATTTTGTGTAATCAACCCCCCACCAGTGGACATTTAGGTTGTTTTCAATTGTTTTATTTTCCATTATAATTAACACTGCATGCTGGGCACGGGGGCTCATGTGTATAATCCTAATACATTAGGAGGCTGAGGCAGGAGGATTGCTTGACTCCAGGAGTTTGGGACCAGCCTGGGCAACGTAGTGAGATATTGTCTCTATTAAAAAATAAATGAATAAGCCGGGCTCAGCGACTCAACCTGTAATCTCAGCACTTTGGGAGGCCAAGGCAAGTGGATTGCCTGAGCCCCTGGATTCGAGACCAGCCTGGGCAACTTGGTGAGACCTCGTCTCTACAATAAATAAAAAAATTAGCCGGGCATGGTAGCATATGTCTGTAGTTTCGGCTACTTGGAAGGTTGAGGCAAAAGGATTGCCAGATCCCATCAGGTCAACACTGGGGTGGCCGTGAGTATGCCACTGCACTCCAACCTGGGTGACAGAGTGAGACTCCAACTCAATTAAAAAAAAAAAAAAAAAAAAAAAAA